>NC_025995.2:100664386-100669386 GCF_000442705.2 Elaeis guineensis | reverse complement strand
TGCTACAATATTGCCCTGCAAAGAAGCGATCAAGCGGACCTCTGTCCAGTCGACGGGTTGGATGCACGCGACGACCTCACTGAAGAGAGGGGCGGCCCGATTGAGGACCTAATACCAATTCCTTTGAATGATGGGAATGCGGAGCATGCGGTGTTGATTGGCTCTAACCTGGAGGGGGAGGTGCGGGCGCATCTCGTGGACTTTCTCCGAAGGAATGCGGACGTTTTTGCATGGGTCCCGATGGATATGCCAGGGATTGAGACAGAAGTCATGGAACATCATCTGACGGTCGACCCTAAACATCGGCCAACAAAAGAAAAAATCCGGAGTCATGCCCCGGAGAGGCAGAAGGCGATAGCCGAGGAAGTGGATAAACTTCTCAAGGCCGGATTCATCAAGGAGGTCAATTATCCAGAGTGGATCTCCAATGTTGTCTTGGTCAAGAAAGCAAACGGCAAGTGGAGGATGTGTATCGATTTCAAAAAGCTGAATAAAGCTTGCCCAAAGGACAGCTACCCCCTTCCCAGGATCGACCAACTGGTGGACGCTACCTCGGGCCATGAGCTTCTCACTTTCATGGACGCATTCTCCGGCTATAACCAGATTAGGATGGCATCGAAAGATGAAGAAAAGACTGCTTTTATCACTAGTCGCGGCCTTTACTGCTACAGGGTCATGCCGTTCGGCCTCAAAAATGCGGGCGCGACCTATCAACGACTGGTGAACAAAATCTTCAAGGAGCAGATCGGCCGAAATATGGAAGTTTATGTGGACGATATGCTCGTGAAAAGCAGGTCTTCCGGGAATCACGTCACCGACCTCGAAGAAACCTTTGGCGCTCTTCGAAAGTATAGAATGAAGCTGAACCCAACCAAATGCACCTTTGGGGTGACCTCGGGGAAGTTCCTGGGCTTCATGGTATCAGGGCGCGGGATCGAGGCCAATCCGGAGAAAATCCGCGCCATCCAAGATATGACTGCCCCGAGATCGATCAAAGAGGTTCAGTGCCTCACAGGAAGAGTTGCAGCTCTTAATCGCTTTGTCGCAAGGTCGGCCGAGCGATGTCTGCCCTTCTTTCAAACTCTCAAACAGCCGAAAAACTTCTGTTGGACCCCTGAATGCCAACAGGCATTCGAAGAATTGAAAGGCTATCTTGGCTCACCCCCACTGCTGGCAAAGCCCGAGCCCAAAGAGGAATTATTTTTGTACCTGGCAGTCTCTCCCACGGCCCTGGCAGCCATCCTTGTTAAGGAGGAAATGAAAGTCCAGCGACCGGTCTACTACATTAGTCGCATGTTGAGGGACGCCGAGACCAGGTATGCTAAATTAGAAAAACTGACCTACGCCTTGTTGATTGCAGCTCGGAGACTCCGACCTTACTTTCAAGGGCACACGGTGACGTTACTCACCGACCAACCGATCAAGGCGGTTTTACACCGAGCTGATATCTCCGAAAGAATGGCGAAATGGGCCATCGAGCTTACAGAATTCGACATCAACTACAAGCCTAGACCGGCAATAAAAGCCCAAGTGTTGGCGGATTTCATAGTGGAATGCACCATCCCCGAGGAGGCTGAACCTGAGCAAAACAAAATTGATGACCTGAGTACTCAGCCGAACTCCCCCGACGAAGAAGCCAGTTCGTCCGATAACTGTTGGACCCTCCATGTGGACGGATCGTCCAACATGGCAGGCGCGGGTGCTGGCCTGATCTTGACCAGCCCGGAGGGAGTCGTTGCGGAGTACGCTCTGCGTTTCGAATTCCCCGCAACGAACAATGGAGCGGAGTATGAAGCTCTGATCGCAGGATTGAGGATCGCTAAGGAGCTTGGAATAGGTCAACTCCGGGTGCACAGCGACTCCCAACTGGTGGTGGGGCAGGTCAGCGGGAGCTTTGAAGCACGGGAGGATAGTATGGCCAAATATCTCGAAAAGGTGAAGGAGTTCATCCCTGCCTTTAACAATTTCGACATCAGGCAAATTCTGAGGTCGGAGAACATTAGAGCCGATCTTCTCTCCAAACTGGCGACATCGGTTCCGGCCGAATTGCCAAAGGGCGTCCTCTTTGAAGTTTTAAAACAACCGAGTACGGAAGAACCGCGACTCGTAATGGAGATCGACCACGAGCCCAGCTGGGTCGACCCGCTAATAACCTATCTTAGAGATGGGATTCTCCCCCAGGATGCGAAAGAAGCCCGAAAACTCCGAAATCAAGCCTCCCGGTACATCCTTTATGAGGGCAAATTATACAAAAGATCGTACTCCCTGCCTCTCTTGAGATGCCTCCGATCCTCCGAAGCTGACTACGCTCTATGGGAAGTGCACGAGGGAGCTTGCGGAAGCCATTTAGGTGCCAGGTCTCTATCCCACAAGCTACTCCGCCAAGGGTATTACTGGCCAACCATGCACCAAGATTCAATTGAATATGTCAAAAAGTGTGATCGATGCCAGAGGTACGCCAACGTCCAGAGACAACCTGCTACCGAGCTTACACCCTTGAGCGCCCCATGGCCTTTTGCGCAATGGGGAATGGATATTCTTGGCCCCTTTCCCATGACGTCTGGTCAAAGGAAATTCCTCCTTGTAGCGATCGACTACTTCACCAAATGGGTCGAGGCCGAGCCACTAGCCAAAATCACAGAAGCGAAAGTGCAGGATTTCGTCTGGAAATCGATCGTGTGCAGGTTCGGTTTGCCTAGAACCCTCATCACTGATAATGGACGGCAATTCGTGGGAGCCAGATTTGCTGAATTCTGTGAAGACCTAAACATCTCCCACAAATTCACATCAGTGGCCCATCCCCAAGCGAACGGCGAAGCCGAGGTAACAAACAGAACCCTTTTGCAGGGGATTAAGACCAGGCTCGAAAGAGCAAAAGGGACTTGGGCGGACGAACTTTATCATGTACTATGGGCTTATCGGACCACCCAGAGGTTGCCTACAGGAGAGACTCCCTTTGCTCTAGCCTTTGGTACGGAAGCCGTCATCCCGATCGAGCTTAAACTCCCGTCGGCACGAGTCGTGGCATTCGACGAACCCCAAAACGCACAAAGTCTCAGAGCCAACCTCGACCTACTGGAAGAAAGGCGGGAGATTGCTCAGGTTCGAATGGCAGCCTACAGACAGAAAGTTGCCCGATATTACAACGCCCGAGTGAAGAACAAGGCATTCAAAGCAGGGGATCTAGTGCTCCGGCGAGCTGCTGTCTCACAACCTCAGAACCAGGGGAAGCTTGCCCCAAACTGGGAGGGACCTTATGAGGTCAAGGAAGTAGTCCGACCTGGAACTTATTATCTCAGGGAACTCGGGGGAGCTGACCTCCCGCGATCGTGGAGCTCAGAAAACTTGCGGATGTACTACCAGTGATTTCGTCCTGACCAAAAAAAAAAAAAAAAAAATGCGTGCCCACTTGCCTTAGGACAATTCAAGCAGACGGTATCAAAAACGAGAGGGCAACCTTATAAAAGTCGAAGGTCCGGTTCCTTTAGACCGGATGGGGGGAGAGGCCTTACAACGCCCATATGTGCCCCCACAGCCCTGTTAGGGACAGGAGGAGAACCTCGCCCTAACTTGAGCAAAGTCGAAGGCCCGGTTCCTTTAGACTGGATGGGGGGAGAGGCCTTGCAATGCCCATATGTGCCCCCACAGCCCTGTTAGGGACAGGAGGAGAACCTCGCCCTAACTTGAGCAAAGTCGAAGGCCCGGTTCCTTTAGATCGGATGGGGGGAGAGGCCTTGCAATGCCCATATGTGCCCCCGCAGCCCTATTAGGGACAGGAGGAGAACCTCGCCCTAACTTGAGCAAAGTCGAAGGCCCGGTTCCTTTAGACCGGATGGGGGGAGAGGCCTTGCAACGCCCATATGTGCCCCCGCAGCCCTGTTAGGGACAGGAGGAGAACCTCGTCCTAACTTGAGCAAAGTCGAAGGCCCGGTTCTTTTAGACCGGATGGGGGGAGAGGCCTTGCAACGCCCTTATGTGCCCCCACAGCCCTGTCAGGAACAGGAGGAGAACCTCATCCTGACATGAGCAAAGTGGAAGACCCGGACTCCTACGGGAGCCGGGTCCCTACGCCAAGAAGACTTCACCCGGACTCCTACGGGAGCCGGGTTCCGCCGCAAAAAAAAAAAAAAAAAAAAAAAAAAAGACTTCGCCCGGACTCCTACGGGAGCCGGGTCCCTATGCAAAGAAGACTTCGCCCGGACTCCTACGGGAGCCGGGTTCCGCCGCCAAGAAACCTTCACCCGGACTCCTACGGGAGCCGGGTTCCGCCGCCAAGAAACCTTCACCCGGACTCCTACGGGAGCCGGGTTTCGCCGCCAAGAAACCTTCGCCCGGACTCCAACGGGAGTCGGGCCCCGCCATCGACAGCAACAAAGGCTTCGCCCGGACTCCTACGGGAGCCGGGCTCCACCGATAACGACAGCTACAGGACAACTCCACCCGGACTTCTACGGAAGCCGGGCTTTATTTCGGCTTTATTTGTGACTTCGATTACAGACTTTTACAAGATCCGAGCTACTCCAACCTCTGGAGAGTTTCTCCGTTCGGACTATCAAGGGAGCCGAACTTAGCTTTGACTTCAGCCAAGCAAACCTGACAAGTGAATATCTCCGAACGACATAAAAGCTGGAAAGAAGCTCGGTGAATGACGACCCCGCATGAGCTGAAAGGATCACCGACGATTCTGGAACGACGTAACACAGACAAAGAGAAGGAAAGGAAAATGAAGGAGTTCGGCGGACAACTATTCAACACAAGATGCAAACGAGGTACTGAAATCATTTTTTTATTTAATAGAAGAACACATTACAGGACCCGGTGGGTCAGGAAAAAAGAAGATACACGTCATCCCAAGTGTCACGGGCACGGTCCGGGCAGGACGAACCGGAGACCGCTCCGAGCTACGAACTCCGTCTCTATCCTTCTCAGTCGCATTCTCCAGCGCGTGTAACAGCTCTCGCCCATCTCGCCTCATTCTGTTCCCAAGGTCCCAACTTTAG
>NC_025995.2:100576886-100654386 GCF_000442705.2 Elaeis guineensis | reverse complement strand
TTGCCTACATGTTTGCCTGGTTCCCACTTGGAACAATAATCTCCAACTTCCCAAGTATGTCGACTTCATCGAATGCATTGTAGACTCTTCCAGCTCCTTCACCCCCTGGTTAGCCTTGCGATTGGTCTTTCACATGAAAACCATTTCAGCCTTTCATGTCTCCACACAATTGCTTGATTATGAAATATTACCAAATTTGCTTTACCCTCTTCGTTTATCCTTCCAAGCTTTTGCCTTGCATCCGAAGGCCAAGTGTTCTTGGAACATTTATGTCATGATGCGGAATCAAGTGAGGATTACAACTTCTAAGTGGCATTTGGCATGGTGATTTTCTTTTATTGAGTTGACAAGTAACAAAAATCACGCGGTCCAAGCAATGAAGCAATTCAAAGATGATATTTATCACAACTTGACCAATCTAGGGGAGTAGTTGAAGGTTGACTCACTGATACATGCGTTGAGAATATCATTAGTGAATTGCTCTAGGAATCCTTGAAATGTGATAAATGATATGCAAGTAGCTATTAAGAAGGCTAGCCAGGGGAGTTCCAAGACGGTTAGAATTGGGTTAATCAAGACATTGCTGAGGTAATGAGTTGCAAGGCAAGTATCTCCCATTCTTGGAACATCAGAGCCTTCATGAAAATTTTAGAAATATACATGCAAAAAATTATAATATGGATATTAAGATCTTATAAATTTTTAATTGTTTTCATTTGATATTTTAGGAGATATATATGCTCTAAATATTCATTAACATATGAATACCATAAAATGTTATATTCTCGTCGTATTTGTGTTAATTTCTCTAGTCCTTGATAAATAATATCCTTGTAATGTTTTATTATTGAGTAAATATACTTACAAAATTATAAGTATTTCTATTCATAGATCAGAAACAAGAAAAATATGACATTTGGGTTTGAATAGGAAGGTTGGGGGATGTTGTCATGGGAGAGAGGAGAAAGAGAGTAGAGGAGGATGGTGCATTTGAGGAAAAATGGAAAGAGAGCATGGCGTCGGTGCAAGGAGAGAAGCAAAGAAGGAGAGGAGGGATTTATGCACAATCACCATCAGAAGATAATTAGAAAGAGGCAGGGAGAGATGCACGGGAATACCATATCCACATGATGAGTAGGAAATGGAAAGATGTGGCAGTGTTTTCCTCGGCGCATGATGAAAAAAATAAGAAAATAAGAAGAAATGAAGAAGGAACCAACCGTGAGAAGAAACAAGAAAAGGAGGAGAAGAAAAGGAAAGAAATGGCTGACACAATTGGCTTGAAAGGCAGAAAGAAAAGGAAAGAAGAAAGAAACTGAAGGAGTGGGCGTTGGCTGAATCGACCAGGAAGGAAGAATGAAAGGAAGGATGGAGGAGAATATAAGGAAAGAAGAGAGGAAGAAAAGAATGAAGAAAGGTGTTGGTTGGCTCAATTAGAAGGGAAGTAAGGCATTAAGGAAAGAGAAGAATAGAGAGGAAGGAGGAAAAGGAAGGAAGGGAGGTGCTGGGTGGCTTGGTTAGTAGGGAAGAAAAGAAGAAAGGAGAAGAATAGAAGGAAAGTTGGAAGAGTTGGTGCAGCTGGCAGTGGGGAGGAACAAAAGAGAAGAAGAGAAAGAAGTAAAGGAGGGGAGGGCTTGGTGCTCAGCAGCAAAGGAGGAGGAAAGGAACGAGAAAAAAAGGGAAGCAAAGAATGAGGAGAAGAAGATTCAGTCATCAGACTCACTAATGTAAATGTTTTCTATAAGAATGAGCAATCTCCTAATTAACCAAAGTCAATTAATAGCCTAATGTGAGAAAGAATAAAGCAGCAGATAGAAAAGAAATAGAAAAGGAGAAGGCTTTACCATTTTCAATAGAAGGAAGGAAAGAAAAAAAATATAAGCAAAGAACGAAAGGAAGAAGAGAAAAGAAGTGAGGTGTCGTTTGTTTTAATTGACAGGGTAGAAAGAAAGGAGAAGAATAAAAAGAAGAGGAGAAGAAAAGGAAAAAAAAAGAGGTGCTAAAAAAGAAGGGAGAAGAATATATAGAAGGAAAGGAGGATGAGCTGGTGCGGATGGCAGGAGGGAGGAATGAAATAGAAGGACAAAAGAAGGAAACAAGGGGAGGGGCGAAGAGAAATGGAAAAAGAAAAAAGAGAAGGAAGGAAAGATATTAAGAAAAGGAAGATTCAAATTTACTAATGTAAGTGCTTTTTATATTGCAGTAGGGATGAGTAATCTCTTAAGTTTATAAATAGTCGGATGCAAGAAAGAATAAAACAGCAAATAGAAAAGAAATAGAAAAAAAATGAAGACTTTTCTCTTTCTCCTTACCCTCTTCATTATTCTCCCGAGCTCTTTGCTTGCGACCAAGGATCAAGTGTTCTTGGAACAAATATGCCATGAAGTTGCACCAAGTGAGAAATATAGCTCCTGCATGTTATTCGTCCAAAATATTGTCTCTTCGATCGAGCCAACAAGTATCAGCGATGATGTGAGTGAAGCAATGAATGAATTGATGGACTTCATTAATCAAGCCATCACCAACCTACAAGATTATTTGAAGCTCGGTAATTTGACAGATCAAATAAGAGAAGGACTAGAGAGTTGCAGTGGGAATTTCCAAAATGCGAAAAATGATGTGCAAGCTGCAATCAATGATGTCATGTCAGGGAGTATCAAGGAGGCCATTAATCAACTTAAGCAAGTCATAGATGAGGCTAAGAGCTGCGACGATAAGCTTTCTAATGTCGGACTGAATGTGCGCAGGCTTAAGACTGCTTGGACAATTGGCAAGCTTGTTGCTAAAATAATATTAAGGATTATCTGGATTGCGAACTAATTTCTCATTGGATATGAAGTTATTTTTATTTGATATTGTAAGCAGCATCGATGCATGAAATGTTATCAATATTCAAATGTAATAAATTTTTTTTTATCTTATTCGTATTTGCTCTCCTCCAATTTTTGAGATATGAGATCCTTAAATTATTTCATTATTGAGTAAATATACCAACAAAATTGCAAATATTTAATTGAAAAACCAAAAATGTGATGTCTCTAGGCTTTTATCAAAACTTGATTAATCGGATCATAGTAGATTTGATTTTAAATATGAATGTATATTGATGCTTCTGTGATTAGTCAGATGAGTTTATTGAAAAGCTGAAAAACTAAAGTTGGGTGCTAAGAGGGTTGATCTCACCAAGTGATCGGATCAAAATTCCTTTATTTGGGTTCTGAAATGGGATGATCAAATCTTTTTTTTTTTTGTGGGAAAGAATTTAGATAGACATAGCTTCCAATCAAATCTAGAGGATTAGATGGACCACTTGAAAGTAAAGTTGGTATAGAATTTGAAATTTACCTTTTGTAATATTTTAGTACTTTCTTGTTTGTACCCACTAATCATGTTGATTATGAAAAAGCTGAGTCTTGTCTGAGCTAGAAGATGAATCTGAAAGGAATTATTCTTGACGAGATCTCCCAAGCATAAATAAATGCTATATATTTCCTAGTTTTAGGGATCAACAAGATAAAAGTGGACCTAGATCCTAATTTTGCTAAATTTCTACCTTTTTTGTAAATCATTTTGAGGTTTTTGAGTAGAGCTAATTATGGAAGTTCTTTCTACATATCTATCCGATCAAATTATTTCTATTTTATGTATTAGAAGAATATCTTATTAATCAGAGAAGTGATATAACATTCATGTGATATTAAGTGATAGCATGCCACACCCCAAACCCAACTAGATAAAACTTTAATCTAAATCCCCCAATCGAAAATTACAATTATTTTCAAATGGAGGCATGATGTTTTTTATCCGATCCGACCCAACCCATCTTTTCTACACAACCACACCATCTACTTTTCCTAACCTAATTTTACCCAAGGTGGGTAAAAGGTGCCTACAGGTATGGGGTCTTCAATTGTAAGGTGGGTATAGGTATTGGCCAGATCGGTCCATACCTAGACTATTGCCATCCCTAATCCTAAATGACGTTAGGTGTCACGCCCCCGACCCGAGATTGTGAATCAATGGTCATGGCAACCGCCGCATACTCATAGAAAACCTTTCCATAAGCATGCAAGGCATCTTATCATGCTATCCTAAAACAATAGCGGAATAATTAGACAACAATTTAAAATCCAAAACATAAAGATCTAAATTTCTTCTTTAATATCTCAATAAATTCAACAATGATTCATAGACCTTACATCAAATTCAATAAGACTTTCAACCTAAAATAAAAGTATAGGGATTCTGTTTCTGATCACTCTTCCATTCATATCTTGTATCATCTTAATTCCTCAAAATCTGCAAAAATAGTAAAATAGGAGGTAATGAGCTAGACAGCTCAGTAAGCAATGATCACTTTTCAATAGATTTCATCAGACATTTAAGTAAATAATTATTTATAAAAAATAAGCATATAGAGTTTATCAATTCAAAATCAATTTCATGCAACATAATTCATGTCAAATTTATTTCTTTTTCAAAAATTCAAGTTTCTTTCGAGATTTTAATTTCTTTCATTCTTCAATTCTTTTCGTCAACCATACGCTATGACCATATTTTTTCTGTGGCAGGGTCATAACACCACGTATCTTCTTATGGTGAGCTGCGAATCATCTGACAGCAAAGTCCTTCGAAACCGCTGGTCTCTCTGATGACGTAAACTCTTAGGACAAATCAATTGCCAACGTATATGCCTCCATTGGCAGGGTCCTTTACATAGTCAGGTTGTCAATTCATAATATTTCTTATATCATAATTCTTCATAAATCATATTTCATATTCTAATGTCGATAATAAAACATATAATCATGTAGTATCGAAATCAATCAATATAATGCATCATGAAATCAATATGTTCAATCATGCTTCATCATAACATTTCAAATAAGATATTTTCATAACAAAATACCATTCATCCAATTCATGCATCGTTTCACAAATCATGTCAGAAAAATATATTATAATTTGTCAATAAATCTAGAAAAAGTAAAATATTACTTACCTCGAATGCATTCCAATAAATTCACATAATTCTATAAATTTTCTTTCAAAAATTTTATTCGTAGATCATATCGCGATATCCCATGATCAAACATCCACAATCCTATACAGAATCAATTTCAATAATTAGAAAGAATACGAATACCATATTTCAACGGTTTAGATTGGATCCGATCATCTAATTTTATCTAATCAAAATCTAATTAGGACCTAAACGATTCAAAATTTGACTATCAGATCAAATCGGATTCGAAGTGATAGGATCGAAGTTTCTTCATCGATTTCATAAAATCAAGTGGAGAGAGAAAATCAGAGCAGAGAGAATTCATGAGGTACAATTCGAATTGATCAGATGACACAATCCAATATTACGATTGGTCCAATATCTCGATTGGTGAAATCAACATGATCAAATCAAGTCATGGCTAGATCGAATTCATGGATGATCAAATCTAAAGATTTATGGTCTGATTAAGGTGGGTGCCAGTACGCTGTTTGACAACCATGGATCAGGATTCTTCATTAGAATCAGATCAGGACTATTAAAATTTTTTTTTTCATTCACTAACCTTTTTAGAGAGAGAATCAATCAAGAGAGAGAATACTTTAGAGAGAGAAAATTCATCTTGAATTCTTCAGACAATATGATTCAACAAATCTGATCGATCAGATCAATTCATGTTGAAATTATCATGTGGATAATTCAATAAAATCATGAGAAATAAAATCTAAAAATACCTGATCTGATCAAAGTAGATGTCGGTGTACCATCCGACGATCATAGATCAAAAATCCATCACGAGGATCATTTAAATTCATCATCATTCTTCTCAAAATTTTAAAAATCTTAGGAGAGAGAAATAATCTAGAGAGAGAATTCTAAAGAGAGAAAGTAGAGAGAGAAAGTTCAATTCTAGAGAGAGAAAATACTAGTTCAGGTTGAAGAAAGAGAGGGAAGAGAGAGAAACTCTCTTTCTCATATTTTATTATTTATATCATTATTTAATAATTTTTTTTCTTTTCTCTCTTTTTTTTCTTTTTCTTCATAGAAGAGAGAGGAGAGAAAATCTTATTTATTATTATTATATTATTTTTCTTCTTCTTTTTCTTCTCTCTCTCCTTTTTTTCTTTTTCTTTTCTTTTCCTTCTTCTTTTCTTTTTCTTTTCTTTTTCTTTTTCTTTTTCTTTTCTTTTCCTTCTTCTTCTTCTTCTTCTTTTCTTCTTCTCGGTTTTAACTTGGCCAAAACAGGAGATCGGTAGGTCCCCTCCCTTGACCGGCTGTTCAGGCCACGGCCGACACAGTGAAGACTGGCGGCAGAGGGGGGCAACTCTCTCGAGTTCGGAGAGGCAAGGCCGGCGGTCGATTGTGATCGCCAGCACCGGAAAATCAAAGGGAAGAAGAGACAAAACAGGGATCCCTTCTCTGACAAAAATCGACGACACCCGTCGCCAGCAGTCGTGCACAGAGGCACGAAAAGAAGGAGAAAGAAGAGAGGAAGAGGAGGAAAACTTACTTCGGCCTCCGGTGACCCCGCCGGCAAGCAATCGCGGCGAGCACAAAATAAATATCCATGGCTCCAATCGGAGAAATCAAGGACGAAGAGCAGGAAAAAGGATCGATGAAGGGCTTCTAAGGAAGGGGAGAGCCTTTTTATAGAGAGCCTTAGGACTCTTGGTCGTCCTAGGACTCCCGATCACGATGGTTTCATCGGAGAAGAAGACTCCTACCAGGAGTCTTCTTCCCGGTTCCCCTGTTCTTCTTTTTTTTTTTTTTAAATGGGCTTGGGTCTTTTAAATTGGACTTGGGCTTGGGCTATAACATTCTTTACCCCTAAAAAAAATTTCATCCTCAAAATTTTTCATATTTGTGGTCTCGAAGAGCTGGAGATATTTTTGCTTGAGTCTTCGTATTTTTCTTACTTGAATCTCATCCATAAATATTTCAATATTCTAATTCTTGATATAAAATTTATTCTTAAATTATTTCATAAGAAAAAAAAAAATCAATACATCAAATATTGATCTGAAATGGAACCATTTATTTTCTTATTTATCAAGATCAATATCTCAAAGATTTTTAATATTTCAAGATTTCAAAATTATGATCTCATTTTCTGTAAAAATTAATGTTCAATATCTCATGACTCAAATTAAAATTAAATCTATCTCTTGTGAATAGAAGAGGGTCAATGTCTCTATTCTTGCATAAAAACTTCATTCATCATCATCATTCATTTTTTTTTAAAATATTATCCACTCTTAATTTCAATCCATCATAAGATAGGAAAAACATACTTATGTGAATCATATGATGACATCCCAATCAATCAAAATTTAAAAATATTTTCTCTTATTCGTACTTTCAAAGGTTGAAGATTTATCATTTCAATCTCATTCTCGAACTTTTGATATTTTAATTCTCGATACAACTTCATCATTAAGTCATTTCATAAAGATCAATATCATTATTGTTGATTGAATCAATATCACTATTTCTAGTCATCAAAATTTTCTTACTCAAACCCTCAAACTCTTAAATATTCTAATTCTTGAAGCAAATTTTATCATTAAGTCATTCCATAATAAAATCAATAACTCAAAAATTGATCTAAATCAAAACTATATTTTTCTTATAATCAAAATCAATGTCTCTATTCTAAACAAGTATATCAATTTTCTTTTATCTAAATATTAACAACTCTTAATTAATCGATTCATTATCAAATTAAATTATAAATAACTTCAATCCATCTTTTGTAGAATAATCATCAATATCAATAGATAATCTCAATCTTATTTATTCAGTCAGAGAAATAATAATGATCAAAAGAGTCCAAACTTCAAATTTTATTATACCCTGGGGATAAATATTTGAGTATAATAATCTAAGATCGAAATCATTATTCGATAAACAATCTCAAATTCTTCCTAATAAATAGAGAATTATAAAATTTAATTTTTGGATAGAGAAATCTTATCTCTAAATATTCTAAATCTAAAATCAAAAATCAAAGGTCCACTCATCCTAGAATTAGAATGCTAAATATATATATATATATTTTTAGCATTGTAGGTGGAAGCATTACTTTTTAAAAATCACATTAGGATATCTAAAATAATTCAAAATTTTAAAATATTATTCTTTCTAATATCAATAAATTTCTTGTATCAAACCATATCATCTATCATAATTCTTTAACTCAAAGGGTTAACATTCCTGACTTACTCAAAGTAATCCAGATTACCATGCTTTCGCTGTGCACTCTGATCTAATAATCAAAATTTCTTAGCTTCACCAAAAAAAAATTTGATCAAATTATTTCTTTACCTTATCAATAGAAATTTTTTTTTAAAATTTTAAATTTTAATTGAAGTCAAAGATTAACTTTCGATTCTCATTCATACTTTTACTGATGTACAATAATCTTGATTAACCCTTGAGTCCAATATCATATTTAAACCATCATATAGATTTACTATAATCAATATGAATCAAATCTTAATTTTCATATCAATTCAATTTGATAATTTTCAAACCAAAAATCCTTATAAGTCAAATTAATGAAGAAAAAAAATTCTTCAATGCTCCACCAAATTTAGACATAATCAGAATATATAAGAATTTCAAATCATTATTTTTTTTTCTAAAATTTTTATCATCAAGATCTTCAATATTTATCAAATATCCTTTCATAACAATCATACAAGCTTCAAAAAATTAAATCTCTATTTAATAGTAGATTCAATTAGAGACCTCATTAACAAAAGCAAAAGAACTCTATATCAATTCTTAAATCCAAAATTTCTAAATTGTAAATTCATATGGATCCCTTAATCTGAAATAAATATAAATCAGATCTTTTATCTTAATCTAAAGATATCAATTTTTAATTAACAACCTCAATAATAATATCAGAAAATCTCTTGATCAACTTAGATACGAAATCTTTAAATTGAAATTTCATACACATCATGTAGTCTCCAAGAGATATAATAAGATCTATTATCTAGATCTAAGGATGATGATTAAAGATTTTAGTACGATAAATATTCTACAATCTCATAATCCATTTCATCCATAAAAAATTAAGTTTCTTTGCAATATCCTCAAATAGCATTCATCCTAATATGTCACTTTATATATGATCCACATACCAAGTTTAATTTCGATAAATATTCCAATCAAGCATCATAAAAGATTTTTTTCTTAGTCCATCCTGGAACAATATTTTATCATCAAATCTTTATCTTACCAATAATAGTCAACTTCTCAACTAAAAGTAATATCGTAGTATTATTCTCACATCGAATTTGAACTTACGATTCACTTGAATAACCTATGATCAAATTAATAACCACAATGCACAATAAAATTTTATGTCAATCCTTTTGTAATTACTTTCAATCAAAATCTAACTAATCATATCATGATCAATAGATCATCCATCATATTTCAAATTCTATATGTCATAATCTCTTGTGATCCTTTCATACATAATCTCAATATTTAACCAAAAGTTCATAAAGATTTTTCCAACTACAATCATAAAAGATCTACACCATAATGTCCTTAGTGTCTATCCACTAACACTCCTTCTATATATATTTTAGTTTATCTACTAACGCTCTGATACCACTTTAATTGTCACGCCCCCGACCCGAGATTGTGAATCGAGGGTCATGGCAACCACCGCATACTCATAGAAAACTCTTTCCATAAGCATGCAAGGCATCTTATCATGTTATCCTAAAACAATAGCAGAATAATTAGACAATAATTTAAAATCTAAAATATAACAATCTAAATTTTTTCTTTAATATCTCAATAAATTCAACAATGATTTATAGACCTTACATCAAATTCAATAAGACTTTCAATCTAAAATAAAAGTATAAGGATTCTGCTTCTGATCACTCTTCCATTCATATCTTGTATCATCTTAATTTCTCAAAATCTATAAAAATAGTAAAATAGAAGGTAATGAGCTAGACAACCCAGTAAGCAATGATCATTTTTCAACAGATTTCATCAGGCATTTAAGTAAATAATTATTTATAAAAAATAAGCATATAGAGTTCATCAATTCGAAATCAATTTCAATTATGCAACATAATTCATGCCAAATTTATTTTTTTTTCAAAAATTTAAGTTTCTTTTGAGATTTTAATTTCTTTCGTTCTTCAATTCTTTTCGTCAATCATGCGCTATGACCATATTTTTCCTATGATAGGGTCATAACACCGCGTATCTTCTTGCGGAGAGCTGTGAATCATCTAACAGCAAAGTCTTTCGGAACCGCTGGTCTCTCTGACGGTTTGTCGCTGGTCTCTCTGGCAACGTAAACCCTCAGGACAAATCAATTGCCAACGTATATGCCTCCATTGGCAGGATCCTTTACATAGTCAGATTGTCAATTCATAATATTTCTTATATCATAATTCTTCATAAATCATATTTCATATTCTAATGTCGATAATAAAATATATAATCATGTAGTATCGAAATCAATCAATATAATGCATCATGAAATCAATATGTTCAATCATGCTTCATCATAACATTTTAAATAAGATATTTCATAACAAAATACCATCCATCCAATTCATGCATCATTTCACAAATCATGTCAGAAAAATATATTATAATTTATCGATAAATTTAGAAAAAGTGAAACATTACTTACCTCGAACGTATTCCAATAAATCCATATAATTCTATAAATTTTCTTCCAAAAATTCTGTTCATAGATCATATCGCGATATCCCATGATCAAACATCCACAATCCTATACAGAATCAATTTCAATAATTAGAAAGAATACGAATACCATATTTCAACAGTTTAGATTGGGTCCGATTATCTAATTTCATCTAATCAAAATCTAATTAGGACCTAAATGATCCAAAATTTGACTATCAGATCAAATCAGATTCGAAGTGATAGGACCGAGGTTTCTTCATCGATTTCATAAAATCAAGTGGAGAGAAAAAATCAGAGGAGAGAGAATTCATGAGGTACAATTCGAATTGATCAGGTGACACAATTCAATATTACGATTGGTCCAATATCTCGATTGGTGAAATCAACATGATCAAATCAAGTCATGGCTAGATCGAAATCATGGATGATCAAATCTAAAGATTCATGGTCTGATTAAGGTGGATGCCAGTACGCTGTCTGATAACCATGGATCAGAGTTCTTCATTAGAATCAGATCAGGACTATTAAAATTTTTTTTTTTCATTCACTAACCATTTTTAGAGAGAGAATCAATCAAGAGAGAGAATATTTTAGAGAAAGAAAATTCATCTTAAATTCTTCAGACAATATGATTCAACAAATTCGATCGATCGGATCAATTCATGCTGAAATTATCATGTAGATAATTCAATAAAATCATGAGAAATAAATATAAAAATATCTGATCTGATCAAAGTGGATGTCGGTGTACCGTCCGACGATCACAGATCAAAAATCCATCACGAGGATCATTTAAATTCATCATCATTCTTCTCAAAATTTTAGAAATCTTAGGAGAGAAAAATAATCTAGAGAGAAGATTCTAGAGAAAGAAAGTAGAGAGAGAAAGTTCAATTCTAGAGAGAGAAAATACTAGTTCAGGTTGAAGAAAGAGAGGAAAGAGAGAGAAACTCTCTTTCTCATATTTTATTATTTATATTATTATTTAATAATTTTTTTTCTCTCTTTTTTTTCTTTTTCTTCACAGAAGAGAGAGGAGAGAAAATCTTATTTATTATTATTATATTATTTTTCTTCTTCTTTTTCTTCTCTCTCTCTTTTTTTTTTCTTTTTCTTTTTTCTTTTTCTTTTGTTTTCCTTCTTCTTTTCTTTTTCTTTTTCTTTTTCTTTTCTTTTCCTTCTTCTTCTTCTTCTTCTCTTCTTCTCGATTTTAACTTGGCCGAAACAAGGGACCGGTAGGTCCCCTCCCTTGACCGGCCGTTCAGGCCACGACCGACACGATGAAGGTCGGTGGCAGAGGGGGGCAACTCTCTCGAGTTCGGAGAGGCAAGGCCGGCGGTCGGTTGTGATCGCCGACATCGAAAAACCAAAGGGAAGAAGAGACCAAACAGGGGTCCCTTCTCCGACAAAAATCGACGACACCCGTCGCCGGCAGTCGTGCACAGAGGCACGAGAAGAAGGAGAAAGAAGAGTGGAAGAGGAGGAAAACTTACTTCGGCCTCCGGTGACCCCATCGGCGAGCAATCGCGGCAAGCACGAAACAAGTATCTGCGGCTACAATCGGAGAAATCAGGGATGAAGAGAGGGGAAAAGGACCGATGAAGGGCTTCTAAGGAAGGGGAGAGCCTTTTTATAGAGAGCCCTAGGACTCCTGGTCATCCTAGGACTCCCGATCATGATGGTTTCATCGGAGAAGAAGACTCCTACCGGAAGTCTTCTTCCCGGTTCCCCTATTCTTCTTCTTTTTTTTTTTTTTTTAAATGAGCTTGGGTCTTTTAAATTAGACTTGGGCTTGGGCTATAACATTAGGTTTGATAATTTTCTTTTATTTTGGTAATTTTTTTTTTCGAGTTGGCAAGTAATAAAGATCATGCAACCCAGACCATGAAGCAATTGAGAGATCATATTTATCATGACTTGGCCAAACAAGAGAAGTGGTTGAAGCACAGTAACTTGATGCTTGCATCAAGAGTAGCGTTGCTGACTTGCTTTGAGAATCCTTGAGCTGTGATAAATGAATCAATGATGTATAAGAAGTTCAGCTTGGGGAGATCAAGATGGCTTTGTTAACCTAAATGTAGGTGAGGTAATGATTGCATGGCTAGTATTTCCCATGAAAGAAAGATAAGTGGTTCCTAAACATTTTCATAACATATATAGTTGCTAAAATTTAAATTTTGATCTAAAATAATATCTTCTAGATGATTCATTTGTTTATATTCGATATTTTAGGTGACATCTATGCTCTAAATATCATTAATATTTGGATGCAATAAAATATCATGTTTTGGTTGTTTTTGTGTTAATTTCTCTAAGGCTTGAGAGATGAGATCTTTGCAATATTTCATTATTGACTAACTATACTTATAGAATTATAAATAATTATTTTCATGGATTAGAAATAGATAAATAAGGTAGAAAAATTAGGGTTTGAATAGGAAGGTAGGGGACATTGTCATGGGGGAGAGAAAGAGGGGCGAGAGTAGAGGAGGGCAATGTATTTGAAGGAACATAGAAAGAAAGAGTTGGATCGATGCAGGGAGAGAAGCAACAAAAGAAAGAAGGAATTTACAAGAGAAGATAATTAGAAAGAGGTAGGGAGAAATGCATGGGGATCGATATTGCATAAACGTGACAAGTAAGAAATAAAAATATACGATGGTGGTTTCCTTTGTGCGTGAGAAAAAATATACAGAAATCAAAGAAAACAATGAAGGAACCAACAGTAAGAAGAAAGTACAAGTAAAAAAAAGAGAAGAAAAGGAAAGAAATGGTGATGATGGCTTGATTGGCCTGAATGGTAGAGAGAAGGAACGAAAAAGGAAAATGAACGAGAGGATGGTTGCTGGCTTGGTTAGGAAGTAAGAATAAAAGGAAGGAAGTGAAAAAATATAAGAAAAGAAGGAGAGGAAGAAGAGGAAAGAAGTGAGGTATTGTTTGTTTCAATTGGTAGGGAAGAAAGGAAGGAGAAGAATAAAAAGAAATGAGGAGAAGAAGAAAAGGAAAGAAAGGAGGTGCTAGAAGGCTTGGTTGGTAGGGGAAAAAAGAAGGAGAAGAATAGAAGGAAAGGAGGAAGAGCTGGTGCAGATGGCAGTAGGGAGGAACGAAATAGAAGAACAGAAAGATGGGAAGAAGAAGGGGAGAGCTTGGTGCATACGTGCGAAGGAGAAATGGAAAGAGAAAAAAGGGAAGGAAAGAAATTAAGAAAAGTAAGATTCAATCATTGGATTTACTAATGTAAGTGCTTCTACATTGGCTTGTGGTGGGGATGAGCAATCTCTTAGCCTGTCTATAAATAGTGGGATGTGAAAAAGAACAAAACAACAAATAGAAAAGAAATAGAAAAAATAAAGGCCTTTCTCTTTCTCTTTACACTTCATTATTCTTCCGAACTCTTTGCTTGCGACCAGGGACCAAGCATTCTTGGAACAAATATGCTATGAAGTTGCACCAAGTGAGAAATATAGCTCCTACATGTTATGTATCCAAAGTGTTGTTCCTTCGATCAAGCCAATAGGTATCAGCGATGATGTGAGTGAAGATTGATGGGCTTCATTAATCAAACCATCACCAACCTACAGGACTATTTGAAGCTTAGACACTTGACAGATCAAATAAGAGAAGGATTGGAGAGTTGTAGCGGGAATTTTCAAAATACAAAAAAATGATGTGCAAGCTGCCATAATTGATGTTGTGTCGGGGACTAACAAGGAGGCCATTGATCAGCTTAAGTAGATTATAGATGAGGCTAATAGTTGTGATGACAAGCTCTTTAATGTTGGATTGAATGTGCGCAGACTTAGGACTGCTTGGGTAATTGGCAAGCTTGTTGCTAAAATAATATTAAGGATTATCTAGATTGCTAACTAATTTCTTGTTGGATATGAAGTTATTTTCATTTGAAATTGTAAGCGGCATCTATGCATGAAATATTATCAACATTTGAATATAATAAAGTTTTTTTATCTTATCCATTGTGCTCCTCCAAACCTTGAGAAATGAGATCCTTAAATTATTTCATTACTGAGTAAATATACCAACAAAATTGCAAATATTTAATTGAAACATCAAAAATATGATGTCTCTAGGCTTTTATCAAAACTTGGAAAATTGGATCATAAAAAAATTGATTTCAAATATTGAATGTATGTTGGTGCTTCTGTGATTATTCAGATGAGTTTATTGTAAAGCTAAAAAACTAAAGTTGAGTGCTAAGAGGGTTAGGCTTACCAAGTGATCAGATCAAAATTCTATTATTTGGGTTTCGAAATGGGATGATCAAAACTTTTTTTTTTGTAGGAAAGAATTTAAATAGGCATTTCTCCTAATCAAACCTAGGAAGAATTAGATGGACCACTTGAAAGTAAAGTTTGCATAGAATTTGAGATTTACCTTTCGTAATATATTGGTACTTTCTTGTTTGTATCCACTAATCATGTTGATTATGGAAAAGCTTATTCTTGTTTGAACTAGAAGATAAATTCAAAAAGAATTGTTCTTGATGGGATCTTGCTAGCACAAATAAATGCTATATATCTTTTTTTTTAGGGATCAACAAGAGAAAAGTGGACCCATATCCTAATTTTGCCAAATTTTCCACCTTTTTTCTAAATCATTTTGAGGGTTTTGAGTAGAGCTAATTACATAAATTCTTTCTGCATATCTATCCTATCAAGTTCTTTCTATTTTATGTGTTAGAAGAACAACCTATTAATCAATGAAGTGATATAGCAATCATGTAATATTAATCAATGGCATGCTTCATCTTGAACCTGATCGGATAAAACTTTAATCTAAATCTCCCATTCTAAAATTATAATTATTTTCATATGGAGATATAATATTTCTTACCCAATCCGACCCAATTCATCTTTTCTACCCAACCACACCATCTACTTTTCCCAACTTGAACTTACCCAAGGTAGGTAAAAGGCACTTACGGGTATGGGGTCTTTAATTGCAAGGCAAGTGTAGGTATTGGCCGGATCAATCCATATCTAGCCCATTGCCATCCTTTATCCTAAATGGCATTTGGTTTGGTAATTTTCTTTTATCAAGTTGGCAAGTAATAAAGATCACACAACCCAGACCATGAAGCAATGGAGAGATAATATTTATCATGACTTGTCCAAATAAGAGTAGTTGAAGCATGGTAACTTGATTCGTGCACTCATTGTAGCATTAGTGACTTGCTTTGAGAATCCTTGAGATGTGTTAAATAATGTACAAAAAATTTATTGAGCAGTCCAGCTTAGAGAGTATCAAGAAGGTTTTATTAACCAAAATGTAAGTGATGTAATGATCTCATGGCTAGTCTCTCACATGATGGGAAGATAAGTGGTTCTTTAAAATTCTCACAATATATATAGTTGCTAAAATTTTAATTTCACTTACTCTAAAATAATGTCTTCTAGATGATTCGTTTATTTATATTTGATATTTTAGGTGACACTTATGTCCTAAATCTAATATATACTTAAATATTAAAATGGAGACTTAGGCTTGACAAAGCCTTCGTTCACCATGTGTACTATTAGTATTCATTTCCATCCACCACGTGTACCAATTTGTGTTAGTTTATGGGGAGTATTCATTCCCATCCATGATGTACCAATTCACACGTGGAGACAATAAAAATAAGGAAAGGTAGGGCATGGGACTATCATTCTAAAGTCGCTGCCCCAACCAATGCCATGGGCGTTGATGAAGTTGGTGCTCCATCTGAACACATCAGTGTCATTCTTGGGGGACGTGGAGTCGAGGTCAGGGAAGAATGGTGTTGGTGAAGTGGCCTCGCTGATGGGCCACTTTGTAGACACTCACAAAGGGGCGGTGACCATCAGACTCTGCTCTTTCGCTGCCATGATGCACATCGTGGAGAAGCAGAACCCCCTTTTCCCTAGGTAATTACCAAAAAAAAAAAAAGGAACCATACATATATTAAGAGAGAGGAGGGACCTTGCTTTAGTTTAAATCTTGGAAACTTTCAATCATCAATTTTTTCTTATTTTTTGCCATGAAATAATTATAAATAAATGTCTTCATGGAAATTTCTTGGCTGCAAGTTCAAAACAAATCTAGAATTTTTTTAAAAAAATTATTATTTGGATTTTTTTGGGTAACAAGTGTGTAATTAGTTTTTGTTATGCTTACACAAGGAGTATTTTCGCCCCTCTCTCTGTCTAAACTAAATTTGCTTTAAATTCCTATAACTCGATGGAAATGGATATATATCGATAATAGGAGTTTCTTAGGTTTCGATTAGGATTTTAGAAAATAATTGCATATGATTCTGTGATTTATAAAAGTTTAAAAAATTTACATATCAAATAAACTCTTTTTATTTTAAGTAAAATAAGTTAAAAAAATAAACATATTGCACAAGATACATAGGGCCCAGATTAACAGCGTGGTATCAATAATGCACCTATTTTCTCTGCTCAATAAAATTTATTAATGAATGTGAAATAAAAAATTAGCTGTTAAAACCCTTTATTATAATCTATTAAATTGCTATATTACTATATTATATTTATTATATAACTTATTTATTACTATAATAAATTATATTTATCATTAATTTATTATATTACTATATTATATTTTCCATAATTTATTAGCTTTGAAGGTGAAGGGCAAAGTAAAGAAGAACGAACATTAATATAGGACAAGAACGAAGGTTTTAGGAGAAGCTAGGTGGCAAGAGGCTAATAGAAAATTCTAAATTTTGAAAAAAATAAAATAACATATAAATAACTTATATCCAAGCTATATATAAAATATATATTTTTATTATTTTAATTATTTTGAAATACATATAGAGATCATTACATTTTTTCTGACCATTATGCTTTGAGATTAGTGCTGTGGCTGTTCCCTGTGTGATCGCCAGCGATCGGGAGGCCTGCGGCATCCGATGCTCTCGGTGGAGATGGTGAGTACCTCCGATGACATTTCGGAGTCCTCGCAAGGGGGCATTCAGGTGGGGAATGGGTGGAAGAGGGCACTCTTTGGGCGCTCGATGTGGGTTTCATCGGAACCATCGTCGGAAGAGTTTGAGTAGCTGGTACGGTGGTAGCCGAAGGTGGTGAGAATCCCGAAAGAGGTGGTGCGAGTGAATCTAGAGGAGTGGACGGTGGGTGTGGTGGTGGCGAAGACCCTAGGGCGGCGGGTGGTGGTGGAAGCGGTGGAGCATGAGTTCAAAACTTATGCTGGCCTGAAGGGTGAGGTGCGGGCCTTCGATCTGGACCAAGGTCACCTGATGGTTCGGTTTGCCAATGCCAGAGAAAGAGATCTGGTGCTTGGCCGGCCACCACCCACTTCTGTTGGCTTGAAGGGTGAGGTGCGAGCCTTCGATCTGGACCAAGGTCACCTGGTGGTTCGGTTTTCCAATGCCACAGAAAGAGATCTGATGCTTGGCTGGCCGTCGGTGGTTGCCGGCCAAGCATTGGTGGTGGAGCTGTGGCGACCGTATTTTAGCTCGATACTGGAGGCGATCAGATCTATAGTGGTCTGGATCCGATTACCACACCTCCTGATGGAGCCATGGGAGATGGAAGTGCTCAGGCACATCCTTGAACTGGTCGGTGATTTGGTGGTGGTGGACGTATGCCTGCACGGCAGAGTTGAAGAGGTTGGGCTTCACATGAGCATCGATGAGGATTGATCTCTCCTGACCGTTGAGGTTGGGAGTGCTGATCGACGGACCCAAAGGCCCCCAGTGGCAGTGCTTCATTTGGGAAAATCTTCATGGGGTTTGCCTCCACTGTGGGTGGTTTCATGGAACGGTGGCGTGTCCAGAGGAAGGAGAACATGGCCACTCCGTTCGCTTGGAAAACTTTGCTTGGGCCGATGAGGAGGTGGCCGAGGATGGTATTGGGGCTGGAGAAATGGAGGGGCCCCTGTTAGGGCCTTGGCTTCTTGCTGTCCGACAGTGGGTGCCGGGGCTGGGGATGATGGAGGGCCAAAGAAAGAAGGGGGTTGGGTCTTCCCAGGACCCCAACTCATCACCAAAGTCGAGTCATCACTGAAAGGATCGGATCAACTTAGCGATCGGCTTGGTCAATGGTGCGGACGGCTGGATGAGGCCTACAAGGATCACACGATGGAGATCTCCCGATCTTGGATGAATGATTGGATTTGAGAGGGATGGAGCAGAGATTCATGCTCGATCGAATGGGCTGGCTAATCAGTTCGGGCCACTGGATTGGGGCCAGGTTGGGTGCAAGGAAAGCCCAAGCGTAGGTGCGGAGGGCATTCGTGGTAGCCCATTCGTGGGTGCGGAGGGGATTCGCATGAGCCCGTTCATGGGTGTGAAGGGCACTGAGGGCATTATGGCACTTAGGCTTTCTGAGCCACAACCGAAGGGGGCCTCGAGTGGGCCATGCACAGGGCCTCTTAAACACATGCGGCCCAATGATTTTGATGCGGGCTAGGTGCAGGAGAAGCCCAAGGGGAAGGGGAAAGCTTCCTTGGGTTGCAAGAAGGGCCCTGTTCAACTGAGCACTGCTAAGGGCAAGGCTCTAGCCTGCCAGGTGGACCTCTTGGACCCCTTAGCCACCCAGGGGGAGTCTGGGGTGTTTCAATTCTCTACTGAGGCCCCCGATGGACAAGGTTTGGTGGAGGGCCACCTTGACTCTTCGATGGATGACCTCGTGGCCCAGGCGATGGTGTCACTGGGCCAGAGTCAGCAGCATACTCTGGAGGGGGATTTGGTGCTCGAAGGACCTCTGAGGGAGAGTCTAGGCTTGGATCATGATGAGGCAGTTGATAGAGTGAGACAGGCCATCCAAGTGCTGGGGGAGAGGCTGGTGGCCACAGAGGCGGTGGATTTGAAGCCGGAGGGTGATATCCTAGTGGAGGGGGTTCTCGAGGAAGACCTCTCCCACCACCAACTGGCCCAATGAAGTTGCTGATTTGGAACATTTGAGGGGCGGGGAAGCCCTTGTTTCGGATGACTTTTGGTAGGATCATTCAGCTGCATAGTCCAGATGTTTGTGGTCTTGAGACCTTCCTTTCTAGGAGGAGCCTGGCCTAGGCCAGATGGTAGATTTTTCGAGTGTGGAGCTCCTATGTGGTGGAGTCTAGGGGTCTCTCTGGAGGGATCATGATCCTGTGGCATCATGGCGTGGCTAGGGTGGATGCCTTCCATGGATGTGAGCAGCAGCTGGCTCTCATCATCTCTAAGCAGACCGATGGCCCGTGGTTTCTTTTAGGGGTGTATGCGACCACCGAGTACAGAGAGCGGAGAGTTCTATGGTCTGAGGTGACCAAGCTGCTGATGCAGGATCTTCCTTCTCTTGTTGCTAGAGACTTCAACTGTATCGTGGGGCCTCACGAGAAGATGTGGGGGAGGCAGTATGTTAATGGGATTGAATCTAGGGAGTTCAGAAAGTTTATTGGTGATTCCAGCCTCATTGACCTGGGCTACATCGGACCTAGATTCATCTGATGCATCAATCGGATCGGTGTAGCCAGGGTTTGGGAGAGGATCGACCGTGCATTGGCCATCGCTTCTTGGTTCTAGCAGTTTCCTGGGCATCAGGTGCAACACCTTTTGAGGATTGCTTCTGATCACTGTCCACTTCTGATCACCACTGATGGACTGCATATTCCTAGGGCCCCGTTCAGATTCAAGAAGTTCTAGATCTTCTATCTGAGAGCCTGAGACCTGATCAGGGATGTGTGGAGAATGCTAGTTCAGGGTGATGCGAGGTACCGAGTGTCTAGGAGACTGGATTTGGCACATCACAGGCTCACTCGATGAAGTCAATAGGAGGTCAGTGATATTTTTCAATGCATTAAGGAGGTTGAGGCAGACATTTTGAAGTTGCAAAGGAGAGAGGACCCGAAGGGTGGTCTCTAGAAGCATGACTTGAGGGTTCTTCGGCACAGGCTTTCTACCCACCACTCTCTGCTGAGGTAGCAGGAGATGATGTGGAGGCAGAGATCCAAGGTTTAGTGGCTTAGAGAGGATGATCGAAACATCAAGTTCTTCCATCAGACTATAATGATCCAGAGGGCAACCAACTGTATCAGATAGCCGAGGGAGGAGGATGGCAGTACTGTGGAGGATGGTGAGGAGATCAGGGGGTGGATCTTACAATTCTTCAGATCTTGCTGGACTACCCCCCTGAGTGGTAAGGGTCCCCTTTCAGATTCTTAGTAGATGGAGTAGATCTCTGGGTAGGAGAATGAGGTGCTGGCTCGATCAGTTTCTTTTGAGGAGGTGTGGGGAGCTCTTTGGTCCCTTGAGTAGGATAAAGCCCCTGGGCCTGATGGATTTTTCTCATTTTTCTTTAGGCTGTACTAACCGATCATTGATGGTGAGCTAGCTTAGGCTATGTAGTTAGTGTTTGAGTCCAAAGGCATCCCTGGGAACTAGAAAAGATACTGATTTCTCTCATTCCAAAGAGACCAGATGTATTTGCTCCTGGTCACTTTAGATCGATCAGCTTTGCACCACGCTCTACAAAGTGTGTGCAAGGATTCTGATCGGGCATATGTAGCTGGTGATTTCTCATTTGATTAGTCAGGAGTAGGAGGCTTTTGTCCGGGGTCAAAGCATCATCGACAATATCCTGCTCGTCTAGGAGTTTATGCATGACCTTCAGCATACACCCATTCGTCGGAGCTTGATGGTGATCAAGCTAGATATGGAGCATATCTATGATCGGATGAGCTGGGGGTTCCTGCATAGAATGCTCCTTGGCTTCAGCTTCTGCACTAGTTGGGTGGATTGGGTCATGGATTATGTGAAGAACCCGAGTTTTACCATCCTGATCAATGGTGCCCCTACAGACTTCTTCTATTCAACTAATAGCCTTCGGCAAGGGTGCCTCCTCTCCCCCTACTTGTTTATTTTGTGTGCTGATGCCCTTTCTTGTATGCTCTAGGAGGCTATCTAGAGGGCAGAGCTTGAGCCCTACCGGCCAACCTCAAGGAGCCTGCCTTTGTCACATCTTCCTTTTGCAGATGCCTGCCTGCTTATTGGTCGGGCTTCACTCCAAAATGTGAGGTGCTTTAGAACCATTGTGGAGGGCTATTGTCGGGCTTCGAGCCAACTGGTGAATCTACAAATGTCATCCATCATGTTTAGTCCTAAGACTCAGGTCTGGATGAAGCAGACGATCTGAGATAGACTGGGGATCTCCGAATAGGAGGGGCCCCTCACCTACTTGGGGGTCCCTGTCACTAGGCGGAGACTGCAGAGGGCGGAAGGTGGAGTGCAGATATTTAGAGCAGAGGATCCAAGGGCACCTTGATGGCTGGTAGGCCAGCATGCTTTCTATGTTGGGCAGGACCACCCTGTCGAGATCGATGTTGAACTCCACCCCGATCTATCTCTTGGCAAACATCGTGGTGTCTTGCTCTACTTTTAGGAGTCTTGAGCAGTAGCTTCGAGCCTTTCCATGGGGCACTCATCAAGGGGGCGTGGAGTCCACTGCTTTTCTGAGATGTGGTGTGCCAACCGACTCATGAAGGTGGCCTTGGGATCTAGTCCCTTCTAATCAGGAGAAAGGCCATGATTGCTAGACATGCGATCAGATTCCTCACTCAGCCTGATTGCTTATGGAGCTGTGTGATGCAAGCCTGCTACGGCCATTGGAGCCTGAGTTCTCAGATCCGGAGTGAGCATGGATGTTCCTTCATTTGAAAAAAGATTTGTGCTCATGACCCGAACGTTGCGGCTCAGGTGAAGTGGCTGATCGGAGATGGTGCCTCAATTGACATGAGCCAAGACTCCTGGATATCCAGCTTACCTCTCTCATGTTGGCCAACTTATGTCAGCACTGAGGTAAACAACCATATGCGGGTTTGCAAGTTGATCACTGATGATGGGACAGGTTGGAGGATTGAGGTTGTCACCATTCTTTTTGGTGAGCATCTTGCTGACATGATTTTCACCATTTCAATTTCTATTCATTGGAGTTAGGATCAGAGGGTGTGGGGTCAGTCTTGTAGCCCCAAGGTGCCGACTAGAGACTTTGTCGACATGAGTAGACTGGAGTTGGCTAGGAGGATCAAGGTAGCCTGATTTTGGAGGGTAGAGGCTCATCATAGAGTCAGACTTTTCCTCTAAAAGGTTGCCTGGGATAGGCTCCCGATGCGTGCACTTCTTAGAGAGAGAGGTGTGGAGGTTTCGATCATCTGCCCAATCTGTGGCCTGGAGGAGGAGTCTACAGATCATGCACTCCTATGCTGTCCTAGAGCGGAGTTGGTTTGGTGGTTGGTGGGTGTTCCATCATGGGGAGAGGGTAGTGGCCTTGGGATCCCCATCTTTCTAGATACTATCTGTTAGAGTGCTAGTGATGCTTGGCTTGGAGCTTGTCATTTGGTCTATATTGCCTATCAAATTTGACTATCTCAGAACAGCCTTATTTTTGATGAGGAGGTGGTTCCTGCTAGGCGTGTTCTATAGAGAGCCCACATTTGACCATGGAGTATCGCCGCTTCGACTCCACCGAGTTGCCCTTGCACGATTCGAGTTCTTGGGACTTCCTAGCTGCGTCTGCAGCATCTCGGAGGGTTCTTTTCATTTCTTAGGAGCCCCTACACTCTAGGTTAGTCAAAATCAATTTTGATGGCAGTGTTAGAGGGGGCAGAGATGGTTGTGGGTATATCATTCGGGATCAAGACTCGAGGTTGATTGCTGTGGAGGGCTCGCTGCTATCTGAGCCGTCTGTCCCTGGTGCCAAGCTTCATGCTGCATGGGTTGGTGTGCTATGTGCGACCCAAGAGCTGAGGGCTGGTAGGATCATCATTGAGGGGCTGGGACTTGATGATGGTCATCAGCTGGATCAGGGATGGAGCCAAGTATTAATGCAAGGCTCATCCGCTCCTTGGAGATATTGAGAGTGCGCTTGGTCAGTGCACTGATGCGTCCACTCAGCATGTGTTTTGGGAGGCCAACAGTGCAGCGGACTGGGTGGCTTCCTTCATTACTGACCACTCCGACGATTGGAGCTGATGCCCTGATGATGTTTGCCCTCGGGGCTTAAAGGATGTACTCTTTTCTGACTCATTAGGCTGTACTCACATCAGACCTATATGATCACCCACTTGTACCCAATATATATATATATATATATATATATATATATATAGAATAGATATTAGTAAATTGATAAAATAAAATATTTTTTTCAAAAAAAATCACATGCCATGGCATGCATGGGATTATAAGCTACTATTCATTAATATTTGGATGCAACAAAATTTTATGTGTTGGTTGTTGTTGTGTTAATTTCTCTTAGGCTTGAGAAATGAGATCTTTGCAATATTTCACTATTGAGTATATATACTTATAGAATTATAAATAATTATTTTCATGCATTAGAAAATAGATAAGAAAGGTATCTAGGTTTGAATAGAAAGGTAGGGGACATTGTCATGGGAGAGAAAGAGAGAGGGAGAGAGAGATGGAGAGTAGAAGAGGGTAGTGCATTTGAAGGAAAATTGAAAGAAAGAGTTGGGTCGATGTAGGGAGAGGAGCAACGAAAGAAAGAAGGAATTTACAAGCAATCTCCATGAGAAGATAATTAGAAAGAGGTAGGAAGAAATTCATGGGGATATTGTGTGAATGTGACAAATAGTAAATGAAAATATATGGTAGTTGTTTCCTTGGTGCCTGAGAAAAAAATATATGAAAATGAAAGAAAAAAAATGAAGGAACCAAAAGTGAGAAGAAAGTACAAGAAAAAAAAGGAGAAAAAATAGAAATAAATGGTGATGATGGCTTGATTGGCCTGAACGGCAGAGAGAAGAAGGAAAGAAGAAAGAAAATGAAGGAGAAGATGGTTGCTGGCTTGGTTAGGAAGGAAGAATAGAAAGTAGGCAGGAAAAAAATATAAGAAAAGAAGGAGAGGAAGAAGTGGAAAGAAGGGAGGTGTTGTTTGTTTCAGTTGGCAGGGAAGAAAGGAAGGAGAAGAATGGAAAGAAATAATGAGAAGACGAAGAAAAGGAAAGAAAGAAGGTGCTAGAAGGCTCGGTTGGTGGGGGAAAAAAGAAGGAAAGAGAAGAATAGAAGTAAAGAAGGAAGAGCTGGTGCGGATGGAAGTAGAGAGGAATGATATAGAAGAACAGAAAGAAGGGAAGAAGGGGAGGGCTTGGTGCATAGCGGCGAAGGAGAAATAGAAAGAGGGAAAGGAAAGGAAAGAAAGAAACTAACAAGAGGAAGATTCAATCTTCGGATTTACTAATGTAAGTGCTTTCTACATTGGCTTGCGGTAGAGACAAGCAATCTCTCAACCTAAGCCTATAAATAGTTGGATGCGAGAAAGGATAAAACAGCAATTAGAAAAGAAATAGAAAAAATGAAGGCCTTTCTTTTTCTCTTTACCCTCTTCATTCTTCTCCCGAGCTCTTTGCTTACGACTAAGGACAAAGCTTTCTTAGAACAAATATGCCATGAAGTTGCACCAAGCGAGAAATATAGTTCTTGCATGTTATTCATCCATAGTGTTGTCTCTTCGATCGAGCCAACAAGTATCAGCGATGATGCGAGTAAAGCAATGAATGAATTGATGGACTTCATTAATCAAGCCATCGCCAACCTATAGGATTATTTGAAGCTCGGTAACTTGACGGATCAAATAAGAGAAGGATTGGAGAGTTGCAGTGGGAATTTTCAAAATATGAAAAATGATGTGCATGCTGCCATCAATGATGTTATGTCGGGGAGTAATAAGGAGGCTGTTGATCAACTTAAGTAGGTCATAGATGAGGCTAGGAACTGCGATGATAAGCTCTCTAACATTGGACTGAACATGCGCAGGCTTAGGACTACTTGGACAATTGGCAAGCTTGTTGCTAAAATAATAGTAAGGATTATCAAGATTACTAACTAATTTCTCGTTGGATATGAAATTATTTTCATTTGATGTTGTAAGTGGTATCTATGCATGAAATATTACCGATATTTGAATGTAATAAAATTTTTTATCTTATCCGTATTTGCGCTCCTCCAATCCTTGAGATACGAGATTCTTAAATTATTTCATTATTGAGTAAATGTGCCAAAAAAATTACAAATATTTAATTGAAAAACCAAAAAAGTGATGTCTCTAGGCTTTTATCAAAAATTGGATAATCGGATCATAACAATTTTTTTTTGATGAAATGTAGAAGAAGGCTTATTTACGATGAAAAAAAATCAAAAGTTGATCATTATTTGCGACAATACTTTTCGTCTCTAAGTTTCTCTCAATCTGTCTCATTGCTCAATTTTGCATAGGTTGTTGGTTCTATGGACTTACCAAAGGTCACAAAGTACAAAGACCTTGTATCTGCCCAAGAACATAGAAAGAAGATGATACTGAATCCTTATACGTTAAAACATGATTTACAAAAAAGTTATTCATATAGTACTTGATCTTTATACATTAAAATATGATACTAGATCTCAATTATTTACAATAAAAAATTTTCATCGCTAATATTTAAAAAAAATAAAAAATTTAAAAATTACTGATTATTTATGATGAAAATTTAATTTTCATCACTAATATTTTTTAAAAAATAAAAATTATAGATTTTTTATGATGAAATATTAGAAACATCGTAAATACTTCATTATTTATGATGAAATAATTTTATTACTAATAATTAAAAAATTATAAATTTAAAAAAATGACTTTCGATATTTAAAAAAAATCATTCTTTCAGTATCCAGACTTTGTTGGATGATGTAATAAAATTTTTCACCCACAACTGAATCAACCATCTATAAGATCCAGGAGCAAACTATCTTAGAAAATTAAAAACAAAGAATTTGATTTAGAAAAAATATCAACTTCTAACTATATAAAGAATAAAATTTTATCAACTATTTGATGGACTAAATTATGTCGTATACTTCTAAACTATATACGGAAGGTCTTTGCTGGGTCCTTCAATATTATTTTTCAAGAGTGCATTCATGATCTTAATTGGTATGCGATGATTGTTTATCGTAGATATTCTCAAACTAGTTGAACTCTTATTATTACTATCCAGTTCAAGATTTATCCTAACATTGACATACTCTTAAGCAGGTATTATCCTTTCTACTATGCTCTTTTTGCATCGGATCTCAAGGGTGTTAGCTGCTCGCAGATTAAATTTGAATTTAGATATTTATTCAAACCTTTCGATCAACTCATGGCAGTATTGCCATTAAAAAAGTAAATCTAATTAGTTAAATCTTTTAACTATAAATTATGTCTGATTGTTAGTTAACATCTGCAATATATTAGCAAAAAAATGATTCTCATCTGATGGTACATGATTATGTAATTTTTTTATGTACGTAATTTTTTTATGTATATATATATTTTAAAAAAAATCATAAATTAACTATTTATATAATTTTTTTTAATATTTTATTTTTCATCATAAATATTTTTTTAATATCATTTTTTGTTGTTAAATTTTTTGGATAGAAAATTTTTTGAGTAAAAAAATTTAAAATTATTTTTTTATAAAATTATTATTAGAAAATTTTTTTTACAGAAATTATTTTTGATGAAAACTATATTTACATTGCTAATAAGATTATTAATGACTTAAATTTAATTTTCAACATAAATAATTTTTTTTACAAAATTTTTTAAGAGAAAAAAATTTTTTAATAGAGAATTTTTTATTTTTTGATAGAATTATTGGAGATAAAAGTTTAGTTTTTGTTGCTAATAACATTATTGACGATGAATATTTTTCATCGTAAATAATGTTTTTATTTTTTGATGAGAATTATTAATGATAAAAATTATTTTCCGCTGCTAATAAGATAATTAATGATGAAATATTTTATTTTCATCATAAATAATTTTTTAAAAAATGGGAGTAATTTTTTTTGGCAAAAATTATTAACAATGAAAATTATTTTTCCATCGTTAATAACATTATTAGTGACAAAAATTTTTTTCATCACATATAATTTTTTTTTTGTGGCAAAATTTTTTTATTGGAGAAATTTTTTGGTGGGAAGGGAATTTTTTTAGCAAAAAAATGAGAATTTTTTTTGGTGAGAATTATTAGAGATAAAAATTATTTTTTCATCGCTAATAAATTTATTAACGATGAAAAATTATGTTTCATTGTAATTTTTTTTTTGCGATAAAATTTTTTTTACTGAAGAATTTTTTTTATGAATTATTTGTGACAAAAATTTACTTCCATCGTTAATAACATTATTAGTAATGAAAAATTACGTCGCTAATACTCCTGCTTTCAATCAACATCAAATCGACATCTTTTTGTACGAAACCACGTGAAACCCTTATTCCCTCCTCTCTCTCTTCTTTCCCTGATCTCTCTCCCTCTCCCTGAGCTCTCCTCTCTCTGTGCTCTCCCCTCCATCTCTTCCCATTGGTGAGCCCCTCTCCACCGCCGCCGTCCAACCCCGTCGCCCACTATCCGCCGCCCGTTGTCCGCCGTCCATCGGAGGTAAGATTTTCAACCTTTTTTTTGTGTTGATCGGGCCATCGGGGGGCAGAGCCGTCTGGGGGGGTCCCGTGGGCTGTCGACAGTGCCATGGGGTCGGGGAGGGGTCGGTCGACGGGGAGGGGGCGGGATCCAAATGGGGGAGGGCCGGGATGGGGCCAGAGGGGGGATGGGGCCGGAATGGGGGCGGTCAGTGGCGACAGAGATGGGCATAGGCATGCGGGATGGGGTGGGGGGCGGGATGGGGCCGGGTTGGACGGGGACGGGGCCGGGGAGGGGGCGGCCAGCGATGATAGAGATGGGGCCGGGGAGGCTGTCGCTGGTGGAGACGAGGGTGGGGAGGGGGCGACCGGCGATCGGGGGAGACGGGGCCCGGGAGGGGGCTGCGGCGGGGAGGGGTTTGCATGGTGGGGAGGGAGGAAGGGAAGAGAGAAAGGAGGGGGAAAAAAGAAAAAAAATAAAAAAATAAAAAAATAAAAAAAAATAAAAAAATAAAATATTAGTAAAAAATTTTATTATTTGATTAATAAAAATAAAATCTGAATTACGATCCGAATTAGATCGAGGTCGAGATCCGAGTCGAGACCTTGATTCGGATTGGGATCCAGATCGGGATCTAATCCAGACGGTGCTGGGTCTGTGACAGTGCTAGCACCGTGGGAGTGGGGGCTCTGGGAGGCCAAGATGGGCTATGCTGGGTGTGTGATGGCACCGACACCGTGGGAGCGGGGGTCACAGGGGCTGAGTTCGGGCGGTACGAGGTGTGTGACGGTGCCGGCATCGTGGGAGTAAGGGCTATGGGAGGCCGAGTCTGAAGCTCGTTCAAAAAAAAAATTATTTAGAAAAAAATATTTTTAAGTAAAAAATATTTTAAAAAAAATAAAAATCCATCGAGTCTTCGGGATTAGATTTCGTATTATTATTTTGCATTAATATTATTTTGCATGCTCAACTACTTATAGTTTATTTTATATTTATTAAATAAATTTATTTTTATTTATTATTATTTTTTTATATTATAAAATTTAATTTTTTTATTTAGATAGCTATCATATTAATGATTTGTTTATTGTTGTTTCAGGTCAGTCTCCACTGGTAGTGAGGCGAGGGCGAGGTCCATCGAAGAACCTCGCTCTAGAGTGTTGGAGACATCCAAACTTTTTTTTTGAGTTTAATTATTGAATCATTTATTCTTAAATTAAATTTATTATCTACTAATTTGGCTGGTAACTGTACAGAAAAGATGTGTCTAGAATACCGTGAATCGGATGAGACAGACTGTACCGTATTGTGGAGGTTCGAGATCATTCGCTCGTCACATAGAGTAGATGGTAAGTAATTTTTAATGAATATATAATTCTCTAGCTATTTAAAAAATTTTTAATTAATTATTTTTAAATTGTAGAGAGATACTGTGAGTGGCGAGCTTTTTGGTAGGATCGATATCTACCAGCGAATCTATCAGCGACGGTCAGGAGAGTGGACGACGGAGAGCCAGGAGCTTTTTGTAAGTTTGTTTAATTATTTTTTCATTCACAGTCTGATTTTTATTATAAAATTAAAATAGCTATAATTTTAATTTTTAAAATCGTATGACAGACATGAGATCTCAACCTATCTCTGAGGGCTTGACCGCACCCACAGATGATGAAATCTTTGTTCAGATGCTTGGTACGAGATCCTATTATGCTAGGGGTCTAGGATATGGGATCATTGCTCCCTCATTCTCACGCTTATCTTGAGTTGACATCCATACTACCTGTGATGTTCGATTGACAGAGGTGTAGAGGCAGACTACTGAGGATCGACAGTGAGCTCATGAGTTGGCTACATATGTTGACGAGCATCAGTGGCTCCAAATTCAGATGATGGAGCGGATGGTACAAATGGAGCGGACGATACAACTGATGAGGCAGCAGCAGGTCGGTCTGAGCGGTTTTCTTCTCCAGCTCATTCTCCTTCTACAAATACCGACACTTGATGGTCTCTTTATGTAATTTTTTATTTTTATTTTAAATTTTTATAATTTTAATTTAATATAATAAAATAATAAAATTTATTTATGAGTTTATTATGTAAATTTTTTTTTTATTTTTAATTTATAAAAAATATTATAAATATAAATTAAAAATATATATTCATAAATTATTTTAAAAAAGTATTTATAAATTATTAATGATGAAATTATTTTTGATGAAATATTGATCGTCAAAAATATTTTACTGCGATGAAAAATTGATCGTAAATAAAATTTTTAATAAATTTAAAAATATTAAAATTTTATATTAAATTAATAGTGATAAAAATATTTTCATCACTAATAAGGGAATTTGTGATAAAAAATTTTTATCACTAATATTTTTATAATTTTAATTTTTATAAATATTTTTAATTAAATTAATAGCGATAAAAAATTTTCATTACAAATGTGCTTATTAGCAATGAAAATATTTTCATCGTTAAAAGTTTTTAAAAATTTGATTTTTATAAAAAATTTTCATTAAATTAATAGCGATAAAAATATTTTCATCGCTATTAATCTATTATTTATTAACGATGTTAAATTTTATCGTAAATATTTTTTTTATGACTAAAATTTTTTATAGTAAATAATTTTTGAAAAAATAAATTTTTTTAATGATAAAATTTTTTTATCATAAATAAATGATTATTTATGATAATTTTTTTTTCATCATAAAATATTATCAATGATGTGATTATTGGCGATAAAATATTAGCGATGAAAATTTCATCGCTAATAGTTATTAGCGACGAAAAGTGGTTATTAGCAATGAAAAATTTTCATCGCTAATAACTTATTTTGTTGTAGTGGGGAAAGAGGGAGCCGGTGGTGACGCTAAAGGGAGGGGGCGGCGGCGGGATAGGCCGACGACGGAAAGGGTAGGGCTCGGATAAAGAGAAGAGAGAGAGAGGAAAAAAATCAAAATGCCGGCACGAAATGAAGAAGAGGAGGCAAGCTGGGAAAATGACCTAACATATGGCAGTGGTTTTGAAAACTACTACCATATGCTATGCATAACCACTGCCATATGTAATCTATGGCGGTGGTTATGCATAACCATTGCAATAGGAATATATGGCAGCGGTTATGAGTAACTGCCGCCATAGATAGAATATAAATTTCATATTTTTTTCTGAACATGGTATAATTTTAAAATTTAAAATTTATCTTCATCGTTCATTATTTAAATAATTATCATTAAAGTATCGTCACTAAAAACCATCTCGATCTGATTGCTCTAACTATGTCGATCAATAAAATTCAATTTCAATGGTCATGAACGATCGCATGATGATCTGATAGATAGAGACTACTGATAGATCAAAAAATTTACAATAATGATCTCAGTAATATTTATATTATACTATCAAAATTTTACTTCAATCAGATATTATTATCATGATCAATTTAGTACGAGATGATTTCGATCGTTAAATAAAAAATGAGTGATCAAAAGATCTAACGACGTCCGATTATGAGATAATTTTTTAGATAAATGATCTTTGCTACTAGTTTAATCATTTGTACGGTGGTGATCATAAAATTCAAACTGCACGTATATGAACGATCCAAAATTATATTTCTCTTGATACTCATTCTTAAAGTTCTTAAGTAATTATGCTTGTATTTTATAAGATCTACTTAACATAGATGGTTCATATAGGTATGGTTTGAATTTTATGATCATCACTGTATAAATAATTAAAATAGTAGTAAAGATCATTTATCTAAAAAATTATCTTATAATCAGACGCCATTTGATCTTTTCGTCATTCATTTTTTAATTGACAGTTGAAATCATTCTGTGTTAAATTGACCATAATAATGATGTCTAATTGAAGTAAAATTTTGATAGTATGCTGCAAATATCATCAAGATCATCATTGTAAATTTTTGGATCTATCGATAGTCTCTATCTATCAGATCATCATACGATCGTTCGTGACTGTCGAAAATAAATTTTATTGATCGACATAGCTAGGACTATCGGATCGAAGTGATCTTTTATGACATACTCTAACGATAATTATTTAGATAATGAATGATAAAAATAGATATTAAATTTTAAAATTATATTATGTTCAGAGAAAATATGAAAAAAATTTATATTCAGCCTATATTACAGCGGTTGCACTAAACCGCTGCTATAATCAGTTATAGTAGCAGTTATTATTAAATGCTGTCATAGATTTGACCTATAGCGGTAGTAACACCTAACTGCTGCCATAGATCGGAGACATGACAGCGATTATTATAGCCGCTGCCATATGTCGAATCTATAGAAGCGGTTACACATAACCATTACTATAAGTCGAACCTATGACAGTAGTTATTTATAACCACTGCTATATCTCCAACCTATGACCGCAGTTAGTCAACTACTGCAATATCTAGAATTTATTATTGGGAATTGTGTCTCAAAACTAATCATCAGTCTGTTGATGGTTGAGCTTATTGATGTAATTATATATGAATTAATTAATAAAATATTTATTTAGTAATTTTTCATCATAAGCTTGTACATCTTCTATATCGAATTTTTGTATTATGATGAAAGTCCTTAGGACTATTTTAAATTGATAAAGAAAGATTTATTATTTAGTCTTTAAATGAGTTCGTAAGTAAATGATATGCTATTATTAGGATGATAGATGTATCAAGTATAGGTCATTGTGTGTCATGTAGGTTGGTTGTCCTCTTAACCAAGGAGTATAGAGACACTAGTATGGCATGCAGCTGAAATATAGGAGTACATTTCACTAAAAGTGATCAACTTCAGAGTACTCTGCTGTCAAGAGTCACTCCGAAGGGATATGGATATAAGTATCCCTCTGATATGAGATCATCACGGTGACTTGCGAGCAACTCACTATGCTTTGGTGTCAGACTACCTAAATTTTTAATTCAGGATCGAAAGATTTTCGGATACAGTCAAGTACTTGTTAAGTTGGTGCGTGAATCAAGATGGAATTGATCACTCCAAAGGATTGAAGAGAATGCTTTGTGTTTCAATTTAGTAAGACCTTGGCTAGGACAATCATTGTGAGGAGTTATAGATTTTATTAAGTTGAGACACATAATAGATGTACTATTGAGAGTTGACAGTTTAAACTCTAAGTCATCCTAGCATCAAAGGTCAAAGGGATGAATTATACGATAACTATATCCAAATAAGTTCTTGAGTGTTACTTTGCATATATTCAATCTATCCGAATGTCGGATACCATTGCTGGATGGTTACTCTAATTAGTACAGAAATCTATTCTTATACTATTGGATTAGATTCGAACCTATGGGATCACACACATTAGAAGTTCTTCTTCGATCACATGGCTAATTTGAAGAGTCCCACTGGATGGGGACTCTGATGAAGAGTCCCACTGGACTTGGATTCTATCATTAATGAAAAATTAATTAGTGATTAGTTCATTAATTAGCTTAATTTAATTGAGCATTAAAGTCTAGATCAAGTCTGATTGAATTGGATTCAATCAGGTCAGGTTTGATTAGATTATGAGATGACCTAATCGGTAAGGAAGAAATGATCCTGATTTGATCGAATTTATGGCTCAATTAATTTATTTATTTGATCATATTTAATTGAGATTATAGGAGCCTAATTAGATTAGGTTCATCATATTTTATTTGGATCTAATTGGATTGAGTTTGAAAGAAATCTACTTGGTTAAATCCTAGAGTCCCAGATGAATGGGACTCTCTCTTTTGCGCCACCCCAAAGGTCTCATGCCTTTTCTCATCATATAAAATCAGTTTGTGTATGAGAATACCAAAAGCTAACCCTTCTTTTGTCACCCATTAAGGATAGGAGTTGGTTGGTTTTGAATTGAATTCAAAATAGTTTGAATTTCAATCTAAAATTCTATCTCTATCCTTCCACACATTGTATTCTTTTGAAGGTGCCCATTGTATACGAGAAAAGGAAGTATTCCTGATTATTTTTCATACCCAAATTTCTCTGGTAAGTCCCTCTTTAAGTCAGATAAGGGTGAGAAAAAGTTGAAGTTAAATTAAAATTCAAAATGATTTGAATTGCAATAAACTCCAGCTCTTATCCTATCTAATCTGGTTTGTACGACAACCATAAAAAGGTCATAATTTTGTATGCCAATAAGAGAGAACTTTTCACTGTGAGATATCAGAGGGAAAGAAAAGCCAAAAATCTTCTTTGGGGTGTGAGGTTTGGATGGGCTTCTATCTTTCTTGGCATGAACAAAGGAGGAGATCGATCTCCTCTCAGATGAGACATCTAGAACTGCTCTAGGATTTTTGGATGAGGAAAAAATCAAAGAGAAAAAAGTCTTCATCAGATTTTTCTCCATCATCCAGCATCTTCCTCTAATCCATCACATCAAAAAGGTCTGAGGCGATCAAAGAAAGAGATCAAATCAGATTTGTCATCAAAAGTCGACTGTGCGAGCTAGCACTCCCGTGCTTTCATTAAAATTTTTTGAAATACATGTATGAAATCCCTGTGCAATCTTTCAATGGTATCAGAGCAAGTTTCTTATGACATGAATTTATATTTACATATAATCTGATTTTAATTATTTATATTAGATCTAAATAATTAATTTAACATCTGAGTAGTATAGTAATCTGATTGGATAGATCCTCATAGTCATCTGATCATAGGAGAAATCAAGATTTTATAACTCTATTTATCCATTCGATGGGATCTCCTATGGTATGTAGGGGTACTGCATGATCTTTTTCATGATGATGAATAATGAAAAAAATTTAAAATTTTATTTTAAATTTGAAATAATATATATTAGATCTAAAATTAGTATTTTGATCATTAGATGATTAATTATAAAAATATTTTATAAAATTAAAAATTATTTTCAAACATCGAATCCGAACCCATGTCAGTCCAAAACTTAATTAAGAATTAAATGATCTAGATTTGAGAATCAAAGATCTAAGGCATTAATTTCATAATTCATGGGTTAATGGGTTAGCTTGAGTCAAGTCTATTTAACTGGGTTAGATCTAGGGTTAGACATCATTGATAATGAGCTATATTAGTAATTGATCAAATCTAATTAAAAGTTAATTTTGATTGGGTCAATTTTTTCTCTTGATCAATTTCAATAGTTATAGTTGATCAAGTTCATATCTTTAATTAGATCAATATGGACTTTGATCGTGGCTCCATGGTCGAACCCAAGTCTATAAGTTGATCAAATTAAAAATGACTAACCAGTTGGTGTCTAAGGTAAGTATGGCAACTTTGATAGGTAGTCATTTATTGAGAGCTATTCGCATAGATTGAATTTATGTCGAGTTAATCGCATATCCCTCTCACCGATCTCACTTACCTGACCAACATGATGAATCATATTTTGATTAGATCACTTAATGATTGGGGTTGACCCATGCTATCTAAAAAATTAATATGACTGATTTAGGTGTCTCTAGTTCAACTTATCTTGAGTCCTCTTTATGACTTGGTGAAGTTAGTGGGAGGATTTATGACGGATTGGCTGGACCAGCTTATGCTTAATCTTCTTTAATCTGACTTGATGAAGTCAGTGGGAGGGTTAAGATTAATTGGTCAAGTCTCTTCTCATCTCTTAATTCAACTAATTAAATCCTCTAAAATTGTTAGGTCCCTAAAATGAAATAGTTATAATGATAACTAGATCATAGCCTCCCATTAAGTTAGATGATAATGAGTTCAATAGTTTAGATAATCATTGGAGGTGCCACACGCTTGGTGCTCATCGGCTATTAGAATTATCATTCATAATATGTTGATTTAGTTGTGTCTTTCTGATGATGGTCAGATTGGCTGAGCCACACTCTGGCTTGATCACTTATTTGTCAGATGCATTAAATTCTGGCATGTTAATGATTGGACCTAATTAGAACTTTTAGTAGAGGCACCACACGCCTGGTGAAGAGGTGTCTGGGGCAAAATTGAATGCTAAAAATTATTTGATGAAATAATTGGTTAAGAACCTATCCATGGATGCACAGGGGTTGGCTGAGCCACACTCGGGCCCATATATAGTTTATGTGGATTCTAGTACCCACTAAGAAATTAGTGTAATTCTTCGAATTGGAGGTAAAGACTATCAATTTGAATAAAATAGCGAAAGAATCTTTAGACTAAAATTTATATCTTTAGACTTAATCAATTCATATACTAATTAGATTTTGATTTTTCTTTTACAGTTATGGCCACCACCTTGTCGCTTCGATTACTATTAGATAGTGATAAATTGATGAGACCAAATTTTGATAGCTAGTATCGAAAGCTCAAAATAGTCTTGAAGTACGAACAGATCTTGTATGTATTGACAGATCCGACACCCGAAGAGCTAGCTTCGAATGCACGTGGCACGATCAGAGACACTAATCAGAAGTGGCTCAACGATCGAACTACGGTTCGTTGTATTATGCTGGCGGTAATGAATGATGAGTTCAGCCATCATTTCGAGAATGCTTAACTACAGGACAAGTTACAAATATAGAACGAGTCTTTTGGCACATCCGACAATATTGAGAAGCACAAGACTACTTGTGTCATTTTCAATGCTCGAATGAGAGAAGGAGCGTCAATCACCGATCATGTACTGTATATGATTGAGATGATTGAGCACTTAAGCAAGCTCGACTTTCTCCTGCATAAGCAGTTAGGAAAAGATGCCATTTTGAACTCTCTGCCCAAGTCCTACCTCTCTTTCCTTACTAATTTTTGAATAACAAAGCCTGCGGTCAACTACCACGGTTTGCTGGGATTGCTGCAGAACTTTGAGAAGGATCGCCAGCTCCATAAGAAGTCAATGCATATAATGGGAGGGTCTTCTTCTAGACGTCAATCCTTTAAGAAATGAAAGAAAAATAAGAAAAGGATATAAAGTGCTGGGGCATCCAAGCTCAGTCCGACCAAGAAATCTAAGTTCGATCAGAGTCAGGCGAAATACTTCTATTGCAAAAAGCGAGGGCACTAAAAGAGAAATTATCCTCAGTACATTGCCTCCTTGGATCCGAATAGATCGAGAAAAAAGTAAGTTATTGCTGGATAAGGTAATTATATGATAACACCTTATAATTTCTCAATTTATAATTCTACTATCTGGGTATTCGATATCGGAGCTCTTTTAATTTTTACAATTTGTTGCAGGATCTGTAGGTCAGTAAGAGATTTGAAGAAGGCGAAAGATTTCTCAATGTTAGAAATGAAAGACCAGTTCTAGCGTTAGAAATTATTAAGCTTGTATTCAAGTTGAATATAATTGTTCTTAGTGAATGTCAATTTTGTCCTTCCTTTTTATTGAACATTATTTCTGTAGGCCTCTTGACTATGTACGGTTATAAAATTTTAATAAAAAAAATAGTTTTAATTTCATTATGAATGGTGTTAATGTAATGAATAGATAGCTGAACAATGGTATTTACATATTGTCACAACCTGTAAGTGTAATGTATATGTCCAGCAAATGTCCTAAAATTAGTGATATCTCTGATATCTATCTTTGGCACTGTAGGTTAGGTCATGTTAACAAGAACTGAATAAACAGGTTGACACAAGAGAAAATCTTCGAAGTCAATGATTGTGAATCACTTCCAACCTATGAGTCCTGTCTTCTTGAAAAAATGACCTAGTCATCTTTTACCAGAAAAGATATGCGAGCTAGTGAAGTTCTAAGTCTGATGCATACTGATGTATGTGGACCGATGAATACTAGTGCTAGAGATGGATATTATTATTTCATTATGTTTACAGATGACCTATCGAGGTATGAGCACATCTACTTAATAACACATAAATCAGAACCATTTGAAATGTTCAAATGATTCTATAATGAAGTAAAAAAATAAATTGAGAAGAATATTAAAACTCTTCGGTCCAATCGAGGAGGAGAATATCTCTCCAGTGAGTTTCTGACATACTTAGAAGAGAATAAGATTCTCTTGTAATAGACTCCTCCTGGAATACTATAGCATAACGATATATCGGAAAGAAGGAATCGAACCCTGTTAGATATGGTTCGATTTATGATGGGCTTTGCAAGTTTGTCGATCTTCTTTTGGGGATATGCACTCCAGTCAGCTTGTTATATTTTAAATAAAGTTTCGAGTAAGTCCGTAAGTAAAACACCACATGAGATGTGGACAGGACGTAAGCCAGCACTCTCTCACCTTAGGATTTGAGAATGTCAGTCTTATGTCAAACATTTGAAAACTGATAAGCTTGAACTTAGGTTTGACAAGTGCCTATTTGTAGGATACTCAAATAAGATCAAGGGGTATTACTTCTACCTTGCTGACAAACAGAAGGTGTTCGTCAGTAATAGAACAGTCTTTCTAGAAAAGGAGTTCCTTGGGAAAGGAACTAATACCTCAAAAATTGAACTTGATGAAGTTCGATCGGTAGAAGATTCGACACAATCTAGTAAACCCATAGAGTTAGACTTGATTAGATCAAATCTGAAACATATTGTAGAAACATCTTTAAGAAGATCTGATAGAGTACCACATCAACCGAATAGATACTACCGTTTCTTGGTCTGGGATGGTGATCCAATTGAACTCAATGAGAACAATAAAGATTTGATCACCTATATGGATGTGATGCAGAAGTTTGATTCTGATAAGTGACTGAAAGTCATGAAATCCAAAATGGAGTCCATGAAAGTCAACAATGTATGGACATTGGTTGACCCACCTGAAGGGATAAAACCCATAGGATGAAGTGGATCTTCAAAAAGAAGAGGGGTGCAGATGAAAAGGTGGAGACCTATAAAATTTATCTAATTGTCAAGGATTACTGTCAGCGTTATGGTATTGACTATGATGAGATATTTTTTTCTGTGACAATACTAAAGTTCATTCGGATCATGCTTGCGATAGTAGCGCATCTAGACTATGAAATCTGACAAATGGATGTGAAAACGCTTTCCTAAATGGAGAGCTAGAAGAAGAAGTGTATATAATACAACCTGAAGATTTCATATCCATAGATGAGTCTAAAGTGTGCAAGCTTCAGAGGTCCATTTATGGACTTAAGCAGACATCTCGGAGTTGAAACATGTATTTTGATAAAATGATCAGAACGCATGACTTCATTAAGAATGGAGAGAAATTCTGTATATACAAGTGGGTTAATAACTCGATGATAGTATTTTTTATTTTGTATCTAGATGATATTCTCTTAATTGGGAATGACATCCATGCATTACAAGGAATAAAAGTTTGGTTATCATTACAGTTCTCTATGAAAGATTTGGGAGAAGCATCCTTCATCCTTAAGATGAAGATCTATAGAGATAAATCTAAAAACTTGCTTGGATTATTTCAGTCGACATACATTGATATTGTGCTGAAAAAGTTTGGCATGAAGACTTTCAAAAAAAGCTATCTTTCGATAGGTCAAAAAATTTCTCTCTCAAAGAGTGATTGTCCGACAACTCCTCAAGAGAGGGAGCTTATGAGTAAAATTTTATATACTTCGACAGTGAGATCTATTTTGTATGTCATGATATGTACATGATCGGATGTGGCATACTCACTAGGGGTAGTGAGCAGATATCAGTTCGATCCAGGTGAGAACCATTGGGAGGTCGTAAAGATCATCCTTAAGTATTTAAGAAATACTAAGGATCAGTAGCTTATTTATGGAGAATCCAACTTAAAACTTGTAGGATTTACCAACTTCAATTTTCAGTCGGATCATGACGACAGCAAGAGCATATCGGAATATATTTATATCCTGAATGGTGGAGCAATCTGTTGGAAGAGTTCTAAGCAGCACACTGTGGCCGACTCTACTTGCGAGGCAAAATATATCATGGCATCCGATGCTGCGAAGAAAGCTGTGTGGTTATAAAAATTCATCAACGAGCTCAGAGTGGCACCCTCTCTTGATAGTCCCTTCTTGTTGTACCGTGATAGCACTGGCTCCATTGCTCAAGCGAAGGAACGAAGTCGCATAAGCGGATCAAGCATATTCTGTACCGCTACCATCTAATATGAGAGATCATAGATCGATGTGACATTGAGCTTCAGAAGATCGACAGAAAGGAGAACCTGAAAGATCCATTTACTAAAGCCTTCGGTGTCAAGGAGTTTGAAGACTATAATCAAAGATGGATATACGATACTGTACCGATTGGCTTTAATCTAAGTGGGAGTTATTGAAAATTGTATCCCAAAATCAATCGTCAGTCTGTTGATGGTTGAGCTTATTGATGCAATTATATATGAATTAATTAATAAAATATTTATTTTATAATTTTTCATCATAAGCTTGTACACTTTCTATATCGAACTTCTGTGTTATGATGAAAGTCCTTAGAACTATTTTAAATCGATAAAGAAAAATTTATCATTTAGTTTTTATATGAGTTCACGATCAAATGATATGCTATTACTAGGATGATAGGCATATCAAGTGTAAGTCATTGTGTGCCATATAGGTTGGTTGTCTTCTTAACCAAGGAGCGTAGAGATGCTGGTATGGCATGCAGGTGAAATATAGAAGTATATTTCACTGAACGTGACCAACTCTGGAGTACTCTGCTGTTAAGAGTCACTCCGAAGGGATATGGATATAAGTGTCCCTCTGATCTGAGATCACCATGATGACTTGCGAGCAACTTATTATGCTTTGGTGTTGGACTATCTGAATTTCTAATTCAGGATCGAAAAATTTTTGGACACAGTCAAGTACTTGTGAAGTCAGTGCGTGAATCAAGATGAAATTGATCACTCCAAAGAATTGAAGAGAATGTTTTGTATTTCAATTTAGTAAGACCTTGGCCAGGACAATCCTTATGAGAAGTCACAGGATTTATTAGGTTGAGACACATAATGGATGTACTATTGAGAGTTGACAGTTTAAACTCTAAGTCATCCTAGCATCAAGGGTCAAAAAGATAAATTATACGGTAACTATATCCAAATAGGTTCTTAAGTGTTGCTTTGCATACATTCGGCCTATCTGGATGTCGAGTATCATGTTAGATGATTACTCTGATTGGTATAGAAATATATTCCTGTGCTACTAGATTAGATTCAAACCTATGAGGTCATATACATTAGAAGTTTCTCTTCGATCACATGGCTAATCTGAAGAGTCTCACTGGATGGAGACTCTGATGAAGAGTCCCACTGGACTTGGACTCTATCATTTATGAAAGATTAATTAGTGATTAGATCACTAATTAGCTCAATTTGATTGAGCATTAAAGTCTGAATCAAGTCTAATTGAATTGGATTCAATCAGGTCAGATCTGATTAGGTTATGAGATGACCTAATCGGTAAAGGAGAAATGATCCTGATTTGATTGGATCTATGGCTCAATTAATTCATTGATTTGATCAAATTTAATTAAAATTATAGAAATCTAATTAGATTAGGTTCATCATATTTTATTTGGATCTAATTAGATTGGGTTTGAAAAGAATCCAATTGGTTAAACACTAGAGTCCCAGATGAATGGGACTCTCTTCCTTGCGCCACCTAAAAGGTCTCACGCCTTTTCTCACCGCACAAAATCAGTTTATGCATGAGGAAACTAGAAGCTAATTCTTCTTTTGTCACCCATTAAGAATAGAATTTGATTGGTTTTGAATTGAATTCAAAATGATTTGAATTTCAACCTAAAACTGTATCCCCATCCTTCCACACGTTGGCTTCTTTTGAAGGTGCCCATTATGTGCGAGAAAAAAAGTATTTTTGATTATTTTCTATGCTTAAATTTTTTTGATAAGTTTCTCTTTAAGTGAAATAAGAATGAGAAAAAGTTGGGGTCAAATTAAAATTCAAAATGGTTTAAATTGTAACAAACTCCAGCTCTTATCCTATCTGATCTGATTTATGCGACAACCATAAAAAGGTCACAATTTTGTATGCCAATAAGAGAGAACTTTTCACTATGGGATATCAGAGAGAAAGAGGGGCCAAAAATCTTCTTTTGGGTGTAAGATTTGGGTGGGCTTCTATCTTCCTTGGCATGAACAAAGAAGGAGACTGATCTCCTCTCAAGTGAGAGACCTAGAACTATTCTAAGATTTTTGGATGAAAAAAAAATCAAAGAGAAAAGAGTCTTCATCAGATTTTTCTTCACTATCCAGCATCCTCCTTTGATCTATCTTCAATATTGAAAAGGTCCAAGGCGATCGAAGGAAGAGATAAAATCAGATCTGCCATCAAAAGTCGATTGCACGAGCTAGCACTTCTGCGGAGGGTTGATTGGTTTGAGGGCTTCGTGTGGACCATCCGTAGAGGTCGGACGCTTGTGCGGCTATAAGCGATTAGAGAAGACTTTCAGATCTATGATCTCGATTGTGGAGTTTGACTATCCATGCTCAAGTATTGGGTTCGAAATCCTAGAAGTGGTAGATTAGATCTATTACTAAATGCTATTTTTTTGGTTCATATGCTTGTCATTTTAGATTCAAATTTTTATGCATATAAATTTATATCATAGATCCATTTGTAAGAGTTTTAAGATTAGATCTTATGCATATATTTATAGATTAAATAGTTTAATCTAAAATTCTTTCATTAAAAATTTTTAAAATGCATGCATAAAATCCCTACGCAACTTTTCACCTATTGCAATGATTATTTTGTAACCACTACAATAAATCTGGACTACAGCCGTGGTTACTTTTAACCACTGCCATAGGTCACCTATGGCAACAGTTACTTATAACTACTGCCATATGTCCGACATATGACAGCGGTTATGAATAACCATTGCTATACTTGCTATTACAACAGCTTTTAAATCGCTGCCGTAGTAAGCACTGCCATAGGCTTGCTCTGTAGTAGTATTCAAAAACTGCAAGGCTCGCTTGCTGCAGGTGATGCCGTACCTGGATCTCGATGGATTCCAGCCTAGGAATAGCGATAAGGAGGCTCCTTCGTTGGATGGGGATTAAAATTCCTATTTTTCTTTTTTTTTTCTTTTTTGTAAGGTCGCATTGAAAATGCCACCCTTTTATTTGTAAATAGCTAGATGAATGAAAAGAAACTTTCTTTCATGAAGTTTGTGTCCCCTTTAGTCATGCTTGCATATTTCAATTTAACGTATAGAGGCGAGCTTCGACCTAAGATATTTTAAACTATCCCAATTTGAGTCGATCCAAACCTTGGGAACTTAGATGAACTTGCACCAATTTGTGATAATAAAATTATCCTAAATGAACTTTAATGGAGATAATTCTGACCAGAGGATAACTGGCTCTGCTTTGCGAGTGGCAGTTTGGCTCTGCTCCAGGAACGGTAGTTTGGTTCTGCCCCATGCATTTTTATGCAAGAAGCAGCTTCTGCTCTACTCATCTTGTGAGCGGCAGCATATGTACTTCTCGTAAAGTGAGAGGCAGCATGTGCACTTCTCGTATTTATGTGAGAGGCAGCGTGTGCACTTCTCGTATTGATGCAAGAGGCAGCATGTGCTCTGCTCTTCATATGAGGCGGAGAAGTATGTGTGCTTCTCGTATAGTGAGAGGTTGCATGTGTTTGGCTCATCTTGTGAGTGGAGCAGCATGTGCACTTCTCGTAAGACGAGAGACAATATGTGCTCGACTCATCTTATGAGTGGAGCAGTGTATGCACTTCTCATATTCATGCGAGAGGTAGCATGTGCTCTGCTCTTCTTATGAATGGAGTAGCATGTGCGTTTCTCATAAGGCGAAAGGCAGTGTGTGCTCGGCTTATTTTGTGAGTGGAGCAACATGTGCACTTCTCGTAAGGTAAGAGGCAGCATGTGCTCGGCTCATCTTGTGAGCAGAGCAGTGTGTATGCTTCTTGTAAGGCGAGAAACAACGTGTGCTTGGCTCATCTTTTGAGCAGAGCAGCGTGTGCATTTCTCGTAAGATGAGAGGCAGCATGTGTTCGGCTCATATTGTGAGCGAAGCAGTGTGCGCTTCTCATAAGGCGAGAGGCAGCATGTGCTTGGCTTATCTTGTGAGTAGAGCAGCATGTACACTTCTCGTAAGATGAGAGATAGAATGTGCTCGGCTCATCTTGTGAGCGGAGTAGCATGTGCTCTTCTTGTCTTCATGTTGTAGGTTGAGGGTCTTATAAGTTAGCCCTTGCTTGTTAATTATGACTTCCGATCATATGAGCTTCTTGTAGAGCTTATAAGAAAGAATCCTGATTTTCTTATGCCACTTTCGTAAGCAAACACAGATTAATAAATCTAAGAATTCATATTAAAACATAATATGGTGTTATAACATTATTGGTAGAACATACGTAGGTTGGCCGAATTTCACGGCCTAGGGAGTCAAGTTTCGTCAAGCCGCTTGAGCCGATAAGTCCTTGGGCGAACCACCTCGTCCACTTGATAAGGGCTCTCCTAGCTGGGCGATAGCTTTTCTTGCTCAGTAGGCTGTGAAACCTCAACCCGCCTCAATTCCAGGTTGCCAACACGGAATTTTTTGGTTTTGATTCGGGTATTGTAATACCTTGCCACCCTTTGACGGTAAGCAGCCATTCTGATGGTGGTGTGTTTTCTACTTTCTTCAATCAAGTCGAGGTTAGTGTGGAGCCATTTCGAATTGGTATCCTCATTGTATTCCTCGACTTTGAGGAAAGGGAGCCTGGATTACACAGGGATGACTGCTTTGGTGCTGAACACAAGATTGAAAGAAGTCTCACCAATTGGGAGCCTTTGAGTGGTTCGATAAGTCCATAACACATGATGAAGCTTGTCTACTCAAGACCTCCCAATTCGGTCCATTCTAGCCTTTTAGCCTTGCAGGAGAGTTCTGTTAGTCACCTCCACCTCTTCATTCGCTTGCGGATAGCCCACTGAGGTAAAGTGGTGCTCTATTCTATATTCTCTACAGAATTTGTGTAGCTGGGCACCGCTAAACTACCTGCCATTGTCTGTGATCAGTACTTTGATAAGCCCATAATGATAGATGATATATTTCTAGATGAAATCTTACTCTGGCCTCGATTATATGGGCCAGTGGCTCGACTTCGATCTATTTTGTAAAGTAGTCGATGGCAACTAGAAGGAACTTACGCTGGCCAGACGCAAGAGGAAAAGGACCGAGAATGTCCATTCCCCACTGAGCAAGTGGCCATAGGACGTTGATAGGAGTCAGAAGTGCTGCTAGTTGATGCTAAATATTCACAATTCTCTGACACCGATCGTACTTCCTGACAAAGATGCCTGCATCTTACTGCATAGTAGGTCAATAATTGCCCTACAGGAGAATTTTATAAAAAAGGGACCTGCCCTCCAAGTGGCTTCCATAAATTTTTTGTGGACCTCCCACAATGCATAATCTGCCTCAAATGAACGCAAATATTTCAACAGGGGCATGGAGAATGATCGCCTATACAACTTGTCATCATATTAAACATAGTGAGCAGCTTGCTTCCTTATCTTCTGAGCCTCCTTGGGGTCAGTGGATAGTTCATCTGACCTGAGATACTTGAGCAAGGGATCAATTTAGTAGGATTTTTCATCAACTTGTCGGATAACGAGAGGCTTCTCAAGGCTCGAGGCTTTCAATACCTCGAAATAGGTCTCATTCTCCAAGCCAATGGAAAATAAGGCTGCTAGTTTCGATAGTGCATCTACCCTGGCGTTGTCTACTCTGGAGACCTGCTGGATGTCAAAACTCAAAAAGGCTGAGATTAAATCTTTTACCTTTTGAAGGTATTTCTTATGTTCTCTCGAGCCTCATATTCGCCCTTGATTTATCAAATCACCAGCTGGGAGTCATTGAAGACTCTAAAGTATAGGGTCCCTACTTCTCTCGCCACTCTGAGGTCGGTACTTAAAGCCTCATACTCTGCTTCATTGTTGGTTGCCAGAAACTCAAAGCGCAAGATGTACCCCATAACATCTCCTTCAGGACTGGTCAAAATGAGCCCAGCTCTTGCCCCCGTTGCATTTGACGAGCCATCGGCATGCAGCGTCCACAACTCCTCTGAGTCAGATCCTACTTCTGCCTCTTCACTTTTTGAGCCTTCTCCAGTCCTCGAGCTCTGCTCATTTGGGATGGTGCATTTCAGTATGAAATCTGTCAATATTTGAGTTTCAAAAGTCTATTTTGCAATCCTCCTTGAGGTATTCGGACAGTGGAGAACGATCTTGATCGGCTGATCCGTAAGCAGCACTATAGTGTGAGCCTAGAAGTAAGGCCGTAGCTTCCTCGCTATGACAATCAGTGCAAAGATTAGCTTCTCAAGCTTAGAGTATCTGATCTCTGCATCATAAAAAACTTTGCTAGTGTAGTATATGGGCTTCTGAACCCATCCATTCTCCTCGACAAGGACTAACTGATCGCCATTGGAGAGACGGTGATGTATAACAGTAACTCCTCACCAGGCTAAGGCTTCGAGAGCAATGATGGAGAGCTAATATACTGCTTCAACTCTTCAAATGCCTTCTGACACTCGACAGTCCACTGAAAGTTTTTTGACTGCCTGAGGGTCTGAAAGAAAGATGGCACCTTTCAGCTGACCTAGAAACAAAGCGACTGAGCAAAGCGACCTTACCGGCAAGATGCTACACTTCTTTGATGATCCTTGGTGGCGTCATTTCAAAGACGGCCTTAATCTTTTTGTGGTTTGCTTCAATACCTCTTCGTGAGATCATGAACTCAAGAAATTTGTCAGGAGTAACTCCGAAGGCACACTTCATTTGAAATCAATGGAGGATGTCGAAAGTCTCCCAGAGGTCAACAATATGATTTGGGGTAGCTTGACTCTTGACAAGCATATCATCCACGTATGTCTCCATATTATGGCCAAGCTGATCTTTAAAACTTTTATCCACCAATCATTCATAGGTAGCCCCTGCATTCTTTAGGCCAAAGGGCATTATCCTGTAACAATAAAATCCATGGTCAGTAATAAAGGTCGTTTTCTCCTCATCTTCAGGTGCCATTAGATCTGATTATAATCGAAGAAGATATCTATGAAGCTGAGGAGCTTATGCCCAGAAATAGCATCCACTAGCTAGACTAATCGAGGCAACAGATAGCTATCTTTGGGACATACTTTGTTTAAGTCAACAAAGACGATGCACATGCATCATTTTCCATTCATCTTTTTGACCAGCACAACGTTCGCCAGCCAATCGAAGTATATGACTTTCCTGATGAAGTCAGCCTTGAGCAGCTTATCCAATTTCTCAGCTATGGCCCTCTAGTGCTCCGGGGCGAAGCTCCGCTTCTTTTGTTTTATCGAACGGTGGGTCGGATCCACTCTCAGGTGATGGGATATCACCGTTGGATCTATGTCGGGCATATCTGCAATCGACTTTTGGTTACCTCATCCAGGCGTGAGCCAATCTTGACCATCCGATCGAGATCCTCCATTAGCTATGCATGTTCCTCAATCAAATCATCTCGAGCATCCAGTCCTATTGGAAACTCAGGCTGGATCTCAGCTTGGGTAGGTTGGCCCTCTGCCTTGAGCTTGACGGCAAAACATTGTCGAGCCATGGCTTGATTGCCTTTGATTTACCTCACTCTATTCTTGGTTGGAAACTTTACCATCAGGTGGTAACTCAATACAACGGCCTTTAAAGTCCATAAGCTCGGACGGTCTAGGAATGCATTGTAGGCCCAGAAAAATTTGACTACCAAGAAACTGACCTAGATTGTTGTTCGCTGTGGTGGAGTACCCATGGTAATAAGGAGCTTGATCATCTCTTCCGAAATTACTGAACTTTTGGAGAAATCCTGAATTGGAGTGTTGAATCTATTTAGCCAGTCTGGTGTAAACTCCATTTGGGTGAAGATAGAGTAGTACAAAATATCAACCAAGCTTCCATTATCAATAAAAATATGGTGTACATTAAAATTAGTGATGTCTGCTGTTACAACCACTATATCATTATGCAGGGCAAGTACACCTTCCGCATCCCGCTCGATGAAAACAATGGCATCTTCAGGCTTATCCTCAAGCCGTGGCCTCTTCATCTCTGAGAGCTCCATCGATCCAGACGACCCTCCAGTTATCATATGAATTTCTCCTTGAATGGGTTGGTCTTCCAATGCTGCCAGTTCCCCTGCTGCTTGTCTCCCCTGCTGCACCAATGCTGGCTACGACTGGGGCAGAGGGAGCCATTGTCGGGGCAAAGGAGATGGCTGTTGAGCTCTCAGAGGTCGGTGTTGAGGTACTGCCCTCCGAACGAAGTGATTCAGCCGCCCTTGACTGACAAGCCTCTTGATTTCATCTCGAAGCTGTAGGCAGTCTTCAGTGTCGTGACTGTGGTCATGATGGTAGAAGCAGTATTTACTTGGATCACGGCAACATTTCGGCTTCATCAATATTTTTTAAGGCTCCGACAGCTCAGTTCATACTTCCATCAATACCTTTTCCCTGAAAACAGTCAAAGGCATGTAATTGGTGTAACGCCTAGGAGGTGAGGGTTGTCGATCTCTCCCTTGGAGACTTTGAGATCGATGATTTTGGGATCTCCCATTCTTTCATCTTTAGAATAGAGATCTAGAGTGCTGGGAGGTTCTCTCCTCTCATCTTGGAGGGTGCTCCTTATTCTGCCTTACCGTAATAGAACTAGCAGGTGTCTCCTCAGCAAAGGCCTCCTCCGTATGGGTATACTTCTCCATACGAGCCAATATATCCAAAAAATTTCAGGGATAAGTCTTCATCAATGATTTTTTCAAGTCGTTCTTCAGTAGACCATCCATCATCGTGGCCATTACGGTCGACTGGTCCAGATCATGGACCTCTAGGGTTGCCACGTTAAAATGATTGACGAAAGTGTGGATCGACTCGCCATCCCGCTACTTGATGGTGTGGAGATAATCGGATCGCTTCTGTTGTCGCCGGCTACTGACAAAATAACCAACAAATGCCCAACATAACTCTTCAAAAGAGTAGATGGATGTTGGCTTCAAACTCGAATTCCACTGTCGGACGACCCCCTTGAGGATAGGAGAAAATGCTTAACAGAGGATAGTGTTGAAGCATGACCGCCTTGAAAGTCTCCACATGGTCGACGGGGTCGGCAATCCTATTGTAGACCTCTAGCTGGGGTGGCTTGAAGTACCAAGGGAGTGGCTCCTGCACTATCTTCGGCGCAAAGAGTGTCTCACTATTAAACCCCTCATAGGGCTATGCTGAGGAGTGGTTATTATTGAGAGCATTCTTAATCTTCTTTTCTGTTTGCTTGCCGAGCATCTGAAACCATCTTTCGATATCGAGACCTCGGACGATGCAAGCCTCGAAATGCTGTGGAGAATGACGACCATGGGTTGAATCGTGTCCCGACTGTGGACTAGGAGGTCACCGTCTGGCCGACTACTAGGCCCTGGGATGCCTCTGATGAGTCTGTCTCCTCTCTGGGCTTCGAGGAGGCATGCGCGGCTCTGGTTATAGCGGCAGTTGAGGAGTCGAGTGTGGAGCCGGATTTGGTGGGGGCACCATGGCAGAAAGCGCTGATGGTGCCACCAAGATAATCACTATTTGCACCGCTGAAAGGGGTGCAAGGGTAGCTTGAATAGGCTGCTGCATCGTTGGGGGAGGCGCAAGAACAATCTGGACCATTTGAATAGTGGCCGTCAAGTTTTGGACCTACTGGAAGAGTAGGTTGAATTGATCCACCGTGACCAGCATCGACTGGATTGGCGGAGGAGTCTCGGTCACCGATTGGTATGCCCGGCTGTTGGCTTGGCTCTCTGTCCGACATGAGGCGGTGGCGTTGGAAAGTCGGGATGATGCTTGTTTTCGAGGCATCATAAAGATCATATCCTTTCTCTATCTGTTACTGCTTGATTTGGTCGAAGTCGGAAAGAGGGTGAATGAGTCTCATGTAACGGTGCTGATACTAGAGTGACCTACAAAATAAATTCAAATCAAAGGTTTTCACTCCGACGAGGATTCTCCAATACTCAAGTCAGATTCAGAGAACAAAAAAGCAGCAACGAGTTCTCTAAGAGGGATTACCTAACTTATCTTGGTCCTCGGGGCTTTGGTCGCTTATTCAGAATGCTATCGAGTAGCTGGTTACAGAGTTGTGAGATTGTGTGATCTCAAGATTGCAGGACATGCTATAACAGGTGAGACATTTCAGCCATCAATCACTCCTGCGAGATTAGAGGAGTTGGTTACGCCTGAGTCTATCCACTCAAAGCGGACTGCCATTACGCACATCAAGAGGTGAGTTGGCTACGATAACAGGGGTAGCCTATGTGCTTTGTTAGCCTGCCAAGGCAATGGGGATAATCTATGCACCGGACAGATCGTACGGCAGATCAAACGCAAGTAGCTCTACTCTGCATATGGCTCTGCATGCCTCAGCTCTGTTCTTGGGTCAGTGGTCTCGGTGATAACTGGAAGACCTGAGATATTCCATGGTTGGGACGCTGATCCGAGTACTCACAGTAACCACCGTAACAAATATTAATATATTTATATAAATATTATATTATATTTATATAAATATTAGAATAATATTAATATAATAAATAAAAATTTTGACATATATCATTATGCAATATTTCATCATAATCATCTATTGATATTTTGTAAAATCTGAACCATAAATTTAAAAAAAAATTTAAAATAAATATCATTAATTCTCGTCCTATAAAAAGTTTCCAAATTTATCTCTCCTATAGATTTCTACTTCTTATAAAATATAAAAAATATTTTTTCTATAAATTTTTTTTTAATTTTTTTCTATGAAAACTCTAATTAAATAAAAAATCTTCTCACTACTTCTCAAAAAAAAAATTTCTCTATTTTTCACGAGTAAAACGAGTCCTTGATGAGTCATCTATTCCAGGATCCAACCGGTTCCCCTGGTTATAGTTAACCATGTTTTAGTAGGGAAAAAAAATCGCACTCTGCTCACCTCCCTCTGCTCCAGCATCGCTATTCGCTGTCCTCCAATGTTGCACTCCTCTCCGCTCCACTCTCCCTTCCCTGCACGGACTCATTGCCGCTCTCCTCGCATTGCTTGCATCGCACCCGGACAAATACGGGACAAACGGGAACGACGTGGAGTGCAATTTTTTTTTTGCTACTAAACCACGGTTTAATGGGGAACCAGCTGGACTCGTTTAACGGGGAACCAGCTGGAATAGGCATGTGGAGTTTTTAGTGCTCTGCCTATTTCTCCGAAGCCCCAGATTTGAATTTTATTTTATTGATGACAAGGAAGGATTTGGATTTTATTTTATCATTAAATAGCTTTGACTTATCTGCATAGAAACATTGAATAGGAGGGATTTGGACTTTATTTTGTCATTAAATAGCCTTGACACATTGAAAGGGAGGGATTTTTTAACCTCATATATATATATATATATATATATGCACAAACATGCACGCACAGAAATGTTAAACCTTTATTTATTTTTTTGAGTAAAACACAAACGATAACCATTAACGGTCATAACGGTAACAATTACCGAGGAGGATTACAACTCATGGAAACCCCACCAACGTCTTAATTTTTTTTTTTAGGTTTTTAACCATCTGGATCATTTCTAGACTTTTGCTGGATTCTCCATATTTCTTTTTATAACATAAGGGGTAAAACAAAGGCTTCAGAGACCTATCTTTTTATTAATACCCGATCACCGGCGATGAGGGCGAACATATCACGTTTTATCAGCCTATAAATCTCCTACTGGCTCTCATAGCCTGCTACTTCAAACAACGCTTAACCAAGTAACAAGTACTAGATCAAAGCTACCAGCGTCCTACTACTAGAAAATTGCTACTTAGATTGAAGCAATTTGGAGATCCATGGCTCTTTCTCTTGTCCCTACCAACCCCTCATGGCTTCATCTCTCCTCCTCTTCCTGCTCTCGCCCTAGCGTCGTTCTTCCTCGCCGCTTCATCGGGATCTCGTCATCGACGCACAGACATCGGATGCTTGTTGTTCGAGCAACGCAAGCATCTGGTGGTGATGGTGCAGATCCAAGTCAAGGGGATATAAAGTATGTGATCTTAATAAAAGAACCACCACTCATCTATCCATTTTTAAGTGCTGAACTTTCCTTATTGACAATGAATCCGTGCTCATGGTGTACTTAAAAATCTTGGGCAAGCCATTAAGCTTAGAAAAGTTATAGTTATCCAAATGTTTTAGTTGCTGTGAGGTTTTTGTTTTCTTTACTTCTCAAGTGATTCATAACTAGATTGTTTCACTCCTTTGGTGTAGGGTAACGAACTCCAGCACTGGTCTACATATTCCTAATATCCCTGCATGGTACTGCGTCCGCTAACTTTGTAATTTATACCTCCTCTTTCCGTCATTCGTTTCTGAAGTTGGTGTTTTGTGTAGGGCAAGATGGTTGTTGGCCCCCATAATCCTCGTGGCTTTGCCATTTTACAAGAAATTTTTAAAAATGGAAGGTACCGAATCTTAGAAAAGAGTTGGATACACATGCTCAGATGTTGAATTTCTTACTTGAATTCTCTGAATTAGATGAACTGGAGCAGACAGCGGAGACGGTGGTGGATGTTGTGCAGGCGGTGGCAGATGCGACGGAGAAAATGTCTTCAGAGATGGCGGACGCCCTTCCAGACGATGGAAAGCTCGAGCAACTGGTTTTGAAGGTGGGGGATTTTGCTGAAGCAGTTGGTGATCAAGCAGATCTAGCTGAAGACATGATTGAAATGGTCTTGCCTACCCTTTATGGTCTCCAACTTAATATTTTCTTCCCTTATCATACAAGTAATAGTGTTTAACTTTCAATACCCAGGTTGATAATAAGGTTTTGTGCTTTCTACATCCTTTTACATATGGCCATCTTATTTCTATGTATCGGATGGAGCTAGTATATAATTAACTTGGAAGATGATCACCATTTGGATACTTCATTTTGTTGGAAGGTAGTAGTAACTCGATCTACTTCTTATTCTTAAATTAGGTTGATGCTTTTGTGGACAAGGTGGAAGATATGCTAGAGCCTGTTATTGAAGAAGGGCTCTCAGGGGAAAAGTAACCCAGCAGCAAAAGTGAGCAGTGCAAACTCGGAGCAGAAGGAGACCAGTTGAGGAAGAAGTTATAATAAAAAGCCTTATTTTCGCTTTATAATTAACAGAAGGAAATGAAGATTCTATATTGTAAACAGTGCTCAAATGTGCTCCTTGTCGCTCTTTGCTATATTAATTTACGGTGCATCTCCTGTGCATGAACTAGTTGTTAGGGGAGGGAGAATAGAGGCTTTAGGACTTTGGGTAGTTGAGACGAGATCCAAAAAGCTGCGAGGAAAACATGGCTGTGTAATCTTGAGGTTTCCAGCTGTAGTGGGTCCCAAGTGATACTATATTTTCCGATGAAGGCCCCAAGTGGTACGTGCTATTGGCTGAATGAACTTTTCGTAGGTGGTAGATGATGTAATGATGTAATGGAGTCTGTTTCTCCAAACTGATGTAATGGAACATATGATTTTTATCTTTTAATATTCTTTCAGAAATTTTTGGCGAGTAGGTGAAGTTTGATTTTGATGTGAAACATAGAATCAATTTATATTAGTGCTTAAAGAAAAGAAAGACAGATAGATGGTTTGATACGTAGATATGTTAACTCTGGCTCATTTATTACAGAGATTATATGAGATCTCCATTATGCTTTGGCTACTGTTAAAGCTTTATGATTCTTGGCATGCAGAATGGGTCGTTTCAGCGTCTCTCGTCATTTAGAAGAGCTACGAATTCTTCTTCTCCAAAAGATAGTGTTCATCTTAATTTTGCTGCTTCTACAAGAATACTTCATTGATGTTGATATTCACAAGGGTATTTTGGAGTGGTCTCCTTGGAGTGCTTTAGTGTTAGCTCATTCTCTAATTTTGTAATTCTAGTGGATGGCTTTCTCCTCTAAAGGTTAAAAATCATGATTTTTTGCATTCAAAAACAAGCTGCTTAGTCTTATTAAAAGGAACAGGTCTGCGGTGGAGTTTTGTATTTTGTAATGCTGTATCGAAATCTGCTTATCATCTATTCTATGGATGTTCTTCAATTGCACGAGTCTGGAATTTCTTCACTCTTAAACTGGATTTTCTTCGCTCTTAAACTGGATTTTCTTCTGATGCCATTGTTTTTTATATTGATTTGGTCTGACTAGTGGATAGCTGATCTTAATAAAGTATTTAAAAAAAGAAAGAATTTGATAATGCTTGCTGCATCACGGCGAATCTGAAAAGGAAGAAATCACAGGATTTTTAGAGAAAATTCAAAATCTGTGGCTGAAATCATTCAAAAACGTCACCGTATTCTTTAGAATGGTTTTCTTTTGCTTCTCCCCCTGATCTTTCATAAAGGAGTTGTGTTTTGACTTACTGTACTCTGCTTAATTATGTTTCAGTTCTTTAAAAAATGACTTACTGTATTATGCTTACGGTGCAGTTCCAATGAAATGAATCAATGGGTCTTCTCACCTTTCTTCTCAAAAAATATTTAAAAGAAGATAGTTGCTTTGGGCTGTCCTTAATTTTTTTTCTCCATTTATGGCATGTTTTTGGGCAAAATATTTGCAATGCACAGAGTACGGTCTTTTTTTTTACAATTATAAATAGAGGAAGTGAAAAATTTCTCCTAAATTTGTAATATATAGGCTCCTTCCACATGCTTTCATCTTCCTTCCATTTGTAATTAATATACAGTCATTTCAGTACTATATGCAATTACGTCATTGAAAAGTTTTTCTTATAAATCACTAGCTGGATTTACATCTGTGTAACAGATGTCCTTTTCACTTATCAGAAAAGGTCCAATAATTGCAAACAGACAAATAGGGTGGGGTAGGAATAAGATTTTTTTTTGAAATATATGCGGACCAATGATATTAAACCATTGGTCGTCTAAGTTATTTAATAAAAAATCAAATATATAAAAAATAAAAAATAAAAAATATATAAAATTTTAAATAATAATATAAAAAAATTTATTTAAAAAATAAATATTAAAATTAAATGAGACTCAGAAAATATGTCAAAAGATTGAACAAACAATAGCAAAAGAAATTATATAATCCTCACAATACTGCAAAGAGTCTTCAGCACCGTCCTATAATGAAAAAGAAGGGTGTTACTCCTTGAATTGATTTTGATGATTACAAAGCATTTGAGAGGGTTACTAATGATTTTGGCTTGAAAAAAGATTTATTGTATTTCAGGGGCAAAATCGTAATTTTATCAAGTTCTGATTCGGAAGCTTCAAGAGCAAGAGCAGAAGATTTGTAATCTATTGGAGACAATTTCAATATTTTTGGATGTGTATTTTGAAAGAAAATCATGTTTATAAATTTGAGTCGACTCATGGCAAAAGGGGCTGAACAGCACGCTGAATTCTTTGGCTGGCACACTCTGTGAGTCGACCCCTGAGCATGAGTCAACCCTATAAATCGACCTCTGCTGCTGTGTAGGCAAAAATTACAGAACAGTCATTTTCTGTTCTGTGCCACAGAAGTCGACCCCATGAGTCGACTCATGAGCATGAGTCGACCCTATAAGTCGACCCCTGTGACGAAAAAATTTTGCAATGGCTAGTTTTCATATCATTTTGGCTGCATTTAATGCCCATTTAATGTGCTCCAACCGTTCTATTTCAGCCCAGATTACTCTTCACCATAATTTGAAGTTATAAAATGTACTCAAAGGAGAGAATCAAAAAGATTTTGAAAAAGATTCTTCAAGCATTCATTTCAACCCTAAGCAAGAGCTCTCTTAAAAGTTCAAGAAGCTTTTATTTCAAGTTCACCAACCCCTCAAGAGCTCATTCAAGTCTTCAACCACCTTGAGAAAAATCAGAAGAGCTTCATTCTTATTGTGTAAAGTGTATTTATAGCTTTGTTTGTTCATTAAAGGAGCTATATCTGTATTTCTGTGTGATTAACTACTATACTCTATTTTGAGTTGATATTTTATTTTGGAAGGGTTCCAAAACGTGAAAAAATTGATCTGAACCTTGAATTAGATTGTATTGGGTTGGCTTGTACCTGAAAAATAAGTATTCTAGCTTGGAATAGCTAGAGTCGGAGGTTCCGACGTTGTAGTTGGATTGAATATGGTTTAGTGGATTTGAATTCTCAAGTAGGAGCTTGGGGAGTGGATGTAGGTGCAAGGTTGGCACCGAACCACTATAAATCTTTTTGTTTGTGTTATGTTTACTTACTCTCCTTTTAAATTTTCTTATCTTCTTGCATTTTTGGATCCAACTTCTACGCCTTGCATAAATTTCACTCTCCATATTTATCCTGCTCATTGTTAAATAATTCTCATAGTTGTAAGTTGATTTTTAAATTTTAAAAGAAACCCAATTCACCCCCCCCTCTTGGGTTGCATAACTGGACAACAAGTGGTATCAGAGCTCGGTGCTCTAGCCCTACTTTGATTTAACCATCAAAGAGCTAAAGATCTATGACAACTCAAGTTGGTGCTTCACTAGTCGAGGGGCAGTCCACCAACCAACTTTCACTTTTCAATGGGTCAAACTATACCTATTAGAAAGCTCAGATGAAAATCTTTATTCAAGCACTTGACTATGATATGTGGAGTATCATAGTAAATGGACCACACATACCCACTAGAATAATTGATGGTGTGGAATCAATCAAACCTGAAAAAGAATGGGATAAGGTTGATAAGAAAATAGCTCAACTAAATGCTAAAGTCATGAATATTTTGTATTGTACTCTTGATGCTAATGAATTCAATCGTATTTCAACATGCATGTCAACTAAGAAAATATGGGATAGATTAAAAGTAACTCATGAAGGAACTAATCAAGTGAAGAAATCAAAAATTAACATGCTTGTGCATAAATATGAACTTTTTAAAATGGAGCATGATGAATCAATAACTGAAATATTTACTCATTTTACTGATATTATTAATGATCTAAAAAATCTTGGTAAGTCTTATTCTAACAGTGATCTCGTAAGAAAGATTCTTAGGTCTTTACTAAGGATTTGGGAGGCCAAAGTGACCGCAATCCAAGAAGCCAAAGATCTGAATATCTTACCCTTGGAGGAGCTTCTAGGATCACTGATGACTCACGAGCTAAGCATGAAACAACACCAAGAAGAAGATGTCAAAAAGAAGAGGATAATCGCCCTCAAATCCACTACTCAACCTGATGAAGAATCCGATGATACAGAAAATGAAGAGCAGGATGAAGAAATGACCCTCATTACTAGAAAGTTTAAGAAGTTCTTGAAAAAAAGAAGAGAAGGAATGAGGAAGAGGCCACCTACAAAAGGAGAATATAGCAAAGAGAAGGATAAGGAGCAACCCCTTATTTGTTATGAATGCAAGAAACTGAGACACTTTAAGTCTAAATGTCTACAACTGAAAAAAGATCCCAAGAAGTATAAGAAGAAGGTCATGATGGCTACATGGAGCGGAAGTGATGAGTCAAGTTCCGAAGAAGAAGACTCAAATGAACAAGCCAATTTGTGCCTTATAGCATATGAAAATGAGGTAAATATTAAAACTCCTATTGACTTTACCTTTGAAGAACTTCATGAAGCATTTTATGACCTAATTGATGAACTAAAGAAGTTAGGGATGAAGAACAAAAAATTAAAATCAAAGAATCAATCTTTACTAAAAGAAAATGAGAGTATTTCAAATGAAAAATCAATCCTGTCTCAAGAAAATCTGAACTTAAAAAATGAGATTGTCAAGTTAAAACTAATGGTTGAAAAGTTCACTTTAAGTTTAAATAAGCTTCACATGATATTTGACAATCAAAAGATCATTTATGATAAAGTCGGTCTTGGATACAATCCTTTAAAAGAATAAAAATTTCTGACAAACATCTTTGTAAACTCATCGTACAATAAGTTTTCAAATATAACTTGCTTTAAATGTGGCAAAGTAGGACACAAATCCTATTCATGTTTTTCCAACAAATCTAAAAATTTCAATATAAAGAAAATATGGGTTCCAAAAGGAACCGTCATGACTAACCTAAAAGGACCCAAAAAAACTTGGGTACCTAAAGTCAAAACTTGATTCTTGTGTATAGGTGTGTCTTGCATCCCAAGGAGCAAATCGAAGATGATATCTTGATAGCGGGTGCTCAAGACACATGACTGGTGATGAATCTCAATTCATCACACTTGATGCTAAAAATAGAGGGATGGTCACCTTTGGAGACAATGACAAAGAAAAGATCATCGATATAGGTAACATTGGTATCACTCCCTCCAAGTATATTGAAAATATTTTATTAGTAGATGGTTTAAAACATAATTTATTAAGCATCAGTCAGTTTTGTGATAAAGAATACAAAGTCATTTTTGAATCTTCAGTTTGCATTGTAACTAGTCCTATTAATGAAGGCATTAAATTTATTTGGCATAGACATGGTAATATTTATATGATAGATTTGAATGATCTTTCCAAAATAAATATGCAATGCCTAGTAGCCTTAAATGCCAAGATTAATGAGACTAGTTGGCTTTGGCATCGTACGCTTGCACATATTAGCATGCATTCACTCTCAAAACTTATTAAAAAGAAATTGGTTATCGGCTTACTCAAATTGAATTTTGAAAAGGATAGAATTTGTGATGCATGCCAAATAGGTAAACAAACATGAGTCTCATTCAAATCTAAAAATATTGTTTCAACTTCTAAGTCATTAGAACTATTGCACATAGATTTATTTGGACCTACTAGAACTACTAGTTTAGGTGGAAAACGATATGATTTTATAATTATTGATGATTTCTTTCATTTTACATGGGTCTTCTTTTTGGCACATAAGGATGAAACTTTTCATGTTTTCTCAAAATTTTATCGAAAAGTCATAAATAAAAAAAAAATTTCAATTCAAAATATTTGAAGTGATCATGGAACTGAATTTGAAAATCAAGATTTTAAAAAATTTATGATGAAAAAGGTATTGACCATAACTTTTCAGCACCTAGGATATCCTAACAAAATGGGGTAGTAGAAAGAAAAAATAGAACCCTTGAAAAAATGGTTCGTACCATGCTATTTGAAAGCAGCCTTCCAAGATATTTTTGGACGGAAGTAATTAACACGGCATGTTACATATTAAATCAGACTTTAATTAGATCAATTTTAAAGAAAACCCCTTATGCATTTTGGAAAGAAAGAAAATCAAACATTGCATATTTTCATGTTTTTGGTTGTCGATATTTTATTTTGAATAATGGTAAAGAAAGACTAGAAAAATTTGATGCTAAATCAGATGAAGTAATTTTTCTGGGTTACTCCTCTTCTAGCAAAGCTTTTAGAGTTTTCAACAAAAGAACTTTAATAGTAGAAGAGTCAATACATGTTGTTTTTGATGAAACTAATGATCTTCCTTCAAGGAAGAATGAAGGTATTGATGATGTAGATCCTCTTATAGAAGGGATGAAGGAGATCACTCTAAAAGACTCAACCATTCAAGATGATGAAGAATATGAAAACAAACAGGATGAGAAAGGTGAAGAACAACAAGAACAACCTCTAGGTACAAATGATCTACCTAAAGAATGGAGGTATGATCACAATTATCCCAAGAAACTAATCATTGATGATCCTACACATGTTGTAAGAACTCGCTCTTCATTTAGAGATGCATTCAATCATTTTGCTTTTGTCTCTCATCTTGAACCTAAAATCATAGATGAAGCTGAAAAAGATTATAATTGGATACATGCAATGCAAGAAAAACTTAATCAATTTGAAAGAAATAATGTATGGACTTTAATTTCAAGATCTAAAAATTATTCAATAATTAGCATAAAAATAGATATATAGGAATAAATTGGATGAATATGGGAATATGATAAGAAATAAAGTGAGATTAGTTGCAAAATATTATAATCAAGAAGAAGAAATTGATTTTGATGAGACCTTTGCACCTGTTGCTAGATTAGAAGCAATTAGACTTCTACTTGCATATGCTTACTTTATGAATTTTAAGTTATTTCAAATGGATATCAAAAGTGCTTTTCTAAATGGATATATTGCTGAAGAAGTTTATGTAGAACAACCTTCAGGTTTTGAAAATCATGCTTTTCCTAATCATATTTTTAAATTAAACAAAATATTATATGGTTTGAAACAAGCACCTAGGGCTTGGTATGAAAGGCTAAGCAAATTTTTGCTTAATAATGATTTTTCAAGAGGAAATGTAGACACAATCCTTTTCATTAAAAGAAATCAAAATGATATATTAGTTATACAAATATATGTTGATGATATTACTTTTGGATCTACTAATGAAACTCTTTGTCAAGATTTTGCTAAGCTCATGCAGGGAGAGTTCGAGATGAGTATGATAGGAGAACTTACATTCTTCTTCGGACTCCAAATCAAACAAACAAAGGAAGGAATCTCCATCACCCAAAACAAGTACACAAGAGAACTACTCAAAAGATTTGGAATAGAGAACTCCAAAGCAATTGGTACACTCATGAGCCCATCATGTAAGCTTGACAAGGATGAAAGAGGTAAAAATATAAACTTAAAATTTTATAGAAGTATGATTGATTCTCTATTGTATTTAACTGCTAGTAAACCAGATATTATGTTTAGTATTTATCTTTGTACTCGCTTTCAATTAAATCCAAAAGAATCACACTTACATGCGGTTAAAAGAATCCTTAAATATTTAAATGGTACACAAACTCTAGGACTATGGTATTCTAAGAACTCATCAATTGACTTGATAGGATATTCAGATACCGATTTTGCTGGATGTAGATTAGATAGAAAAAGTACTAGTGAAACTTGCCAATTTCTTGGAGTTAACTTAATCTTTTGATTTAGTAAGAAGCAAAACTCCGTAGTACTATCTACGGCTGAGGCTGAATACATTGCAGCCGAAATTTGTTGTGCTCAAATCTTATATATTAAGCAACAATTTGAAGACTTTGACATCAAACTCAATGAAACTTTCATAAGATGTGATAACACCAGTGCTATAAATCTAACTAAAAATCTAATTCAGCATTCTAGATCAAAATATATTGAAATAAGGCATCATTTCATAAGAGAACATGTCCAAAATAAAGATATAATTCTTGATTATGTTTGTACTGAAAAATAATTGGCTGACATCTTTATCAAGACCTTAAGTGAAGATAGATTTTGTGAAATTAGGAGTGAACTAGGAATCATTGATCCATCAGCTTAAGTATCTCTCTGATTCTAAATTTTTAATGCCAAAAATTTATTGAACCAAATCTTCTGAGCTCAATTCTCATTTTTCTTAAGAGCTCAAAAGCTCAAAACTATCATTCACATGATCAATATTTGGGTAAACATCCTTCTCTCAGAGTTTCAAATTTTTTTGAAATTGTCCCATCATTCTTTTGAATTTTTCTATGCCATGAGTCGACCTCCAGGGTCGACTTTAGGGTAATCTTGCAATTTTGCCAAAACCCTTCGGATGCTCTCTTCTTATTGAGATTTTTTTTTGAGCCGACTCAGTCCTTCATCTTCTTCCTCCCACCGAACCAAAAGCTCTCCATCTCCTCTCCCTCAAACCAAAGATTTCTCTCAAATATCTCCTCCCACCGATTTCACTCTTCGAATCGCCTGTTTAGGAACCAAGTTCCTCTCCTCTTTCTTCTTCATTTGGGACAGTTCGAGCTTGCCTTAGACTCTATCCGTTTCTCCAAATTGGTACATCATCTCTCCAAAATCTTTACCTTTTCACTAAAATTTTTTCTCTCTCCCTCTCATTTGTCTCCAAAGCTCCATGCAAGTCCTTCTTGTACAAATGGCTCCCAAAATGAAGCTTTCACAGAAGAGAAAATCTGTTCGTGGGTTGGAAGAGAGTGTGCGTAGAAAGAGATTAGTAGTCGAGCCCTCTCCTGTTCTAATCCCTGCTCCAGGTCTTGCTTCAGCTTCCACTCAGTCCCCAATCAGCCCAAGCAAGGTACCTCTTTCTGATCGAAAAGTGAAATTCAAGAAAAATATGATTTCAAGTTTTTTGAAAAAGAAGAGTTTACTATTGGATTAAAGATTAAGTATCAAGGATGAAAATTTTACTGCTCTTTAAAAGAAAATACTTATATCGATCTAGTCAGAAAATTTTACTTAAATTTGAGCTATAGCAATGGAACAGTAAAATCTACAGTAAAAGGTGTTGATATTATTCTTGATCCAGTACATTTAAGACAGATACTGCATTTGCCTTGTGAAGGCTATACCAATATGGAGCTCCCTATTAAAGAAGAAGGAATTAATGTTATCTTAGGGAGAACTTATACTGAAAGCCTAAATAAATTGGAAGCAAAAATTCTTTCTATTGAGATGAAGCTGTTACATCACTTGGTAACCAAATTGTTTGTCCCTAGGAGTGGTAGACATGACCTTCTATCTGGTAGGAATATTTGCATTATGTACCATGTGATCACCCAAACCCCTGTGAACCTTCCAGCATTGATGTTTGAGGCCATGAGGAAACCCTAAACAGGTCTAAGGCACACTTGCCTTTTGGTATGGCACTCACCTTAGTTTTTAGAAGGTTCGAAATCATTTTGAGGGGGAGGCAGTTGCTAGACTATCTCATTCTGACACCATCAACCGCCACACACTGCATCGCATGGATTTCTCTAAGACTGATGGCGGTTGGACAAAGGTGTTGAGGAGAAAGCGAAGGATAGAGCAGAGGAGGAGGGACCATCTTCACCTCTTCGTGATCACAGAGCATCCCCAGATATTCAGTTCATATCTGATCACGAGACTAGTCCTTCAGAGTCTATGAGAAGGCATGCTTCAATTCCACAGTCAGAGAGCAGGCACATCCTTCAGAGTTCAGACTAGCAGATGATCAGATTGAGATGATGTCCCAGCATGTAGCCTCCATTCTATCTCAGTAGTTTGCCACTTCAGTCTTTGCACAGAGATCGACATCCAGGATGACTCTGATCAGACTCTGATCCCTCACATTTTTACTATTTTTCAGATGCTTACTGATCAGTCGGTACACATTGAGCAGCTTGAGGGATGTATTTTGAGATTGATAGATAGAGTATTAGACTTGCAGGGATAAGTATTAGCTTTAGCCCATCTCCAGCCGTATGAGGATATCACAGAGGTCTCAGACCTATCTACAGAGGTGGCTAGACTTCGAGGAGTTTTAAAGAATGGCTTTAACTTTTGAGGAGAGAGATCAGGGGCTCCAGTGAGAATGCTTCTACTCAGTTCAGTGCCCTGATGCAGTCTGTATCGAGAGCCTTGGATCTTTTGGACACCATCAGACTTTCTCTTATAGCACAGTCCGTAACTTCTCAGCTCCAAGATCCTCTCACCCATCTACTCATGTGGTACCTCTACCGTGGTCGAGAGATCGGGTCGAGGTCATATCCGTGGACTTGATCCTACATCTCCTCACCCTATCTCGGATTCTTCAGATTTTGATCCCTCTAGCCATGACATCTATTAGATCTAGATTAGTTTGTCTACTATGTCTAGGATCTATCTTATGGGCCTTGTATTTGTTGGTAATTAACTCTTGGATTGTTTCTATCCATGACTTTTGTATTTTGAGTTGACTCATGTATTGGGACACCTTTTGTATTCAGTCACTTTTAAATATATATATATATATATATTATATATGCATTGACTTTCAATGAATGTCTATGAATGTGATCAAATTGAATTTTTTAATTATGAGATATGAAAAATAACTCATATTAGTATGAGAAATACTACGAATTGCAATATCTTCTGGATGAGCAAATTGATATATCCTTTATGTTTGCTATGTTGAGGGGAGTAGAGAAATAACAATCAAAGAAGGGGCTAAAGAAATAAAATATGGAATCAAAAAGGGAGAGTAAAGAAAATATGTCCTTTTTGTCATCTTTCTTTTCTTTTCTCTATCCTTAAAATCCCTTAAGATCTTAATTAATGCTATCAAAAAGGGGAGTAAAAAAATTTATCCTTTCAAATCCCTTAAAAGGAGTAGAAATCTTAATTGATGCTGTCAAAAAGGAGAAGTAGAGAATCAAAATCGAATTTGAGCAATGAGTAATAAGAAATACGCAATAAGCAATAAAAAAATTAGTAATAAGCAAAATGATAAAGAAATTAGTAATAAGCAAAATTGTTAAGCAAATGTGTCAAAGAACCAAAATCGTCAGTTTTTTTATCTAATTTTCAAAGAAATAAATTATAAATAAATTTAAATTGATCTTCAAACTGCTTATGATGCATTTCGTTCAAATACTTGACTATGATATTGGAGTGGCATTTCATAAATTTGAAATTCATGTTCAATGCTTTATATATGCTTTTGCTCAAGTATTTTGTCATCATCAAAAAGAAGAGATTGTTGCTCCTTGAATTAATTTTGATGATTATAAAGATTTGAGGGGTTACTATGATTTTGGCTTGAAAAAAGATTTATTGTATTTCAGAGGCAAAATCTAATTTTACAAATTCTGATTCGGAAGCCTCAAGAGAAGAGCAGAAGATTTGTAATCTATTGAGAAATTTAATATTTTTGGATGTATATTTTGAAAAAAAATCATGTTTATAAATTTGATCGACCCCATGAGTCGACTCATGGCAAAAGGGGCTGAACGGCAGCTGAATTCTTTGGCTGGCATACTCTGTGAGTCGACCCCTGCATGAGTCGACCCTATGAGTCGACCTCTGCTGCTGTGTAGCCAAAATTATAGAACAGTCATTTTCTGTTCTGTGCCATAGAAGTGACCCCATGAGTCGACTCATGAGCATGAGTCGACCCTATGAGTCGACCCCTGCGATGAAAAAATTCACAACGGCTAGTTTTTAGCTCGTTTTGGCTGCATTTAATGCCATTTAATGTCTCAACGGCTCTATTTCAGCTCCAGATTACTCTCCACCATATTTGAAGTTATAAAAGGCACTTAAAGGAGGGAATCAATAAAGTTTTGAAAAAATTCTTCAAGCATTCATTTCAACCCTAAGCAAGAGCCTCTTAAAGTTCAAGAAGCTTTTATTTCAAGTTCACCAACCCCTCAAGAGCTATTCAAGTCTTCAACCACCTTGAGAAAATCAGAAGAGCTTCGTTCTTATTGTGTAAAGTGTATTTAAAGCTTTATTTGCTCATTAAAGAGCTATATCTGTATTTCTGTGTGATTAACTGCTATACTCTATTTTGAGTTGATATTTTATTTTGGAAGGATTTCAAAATATGGAAAGGTTGATCGAACCTTGAATCAATTGTATTGGATTGGTTGTACCAAAAAATAAGTTTCTAGCTTGGAATAGCTAGAGTCGAGGTTCAACGTTTATTGGGTTGGCTTGTACCCGAAAAATAAGTGTTCTAGCTTGAATAGCTAGAGTCGGAGGTTCCGAGTTGTATTCGGTTGAATAGGTTTAGTATTTGAATTCTTAAGTAGGAGCTTGAAGAGTGGATGTAGGTGCAAGGTTGGCACCAAACCACTATAAATTTTTTGTTTGTGTTGTGCTTACTTGCTCTCCTTTTAAATTTTCTTATCTTCTTGTATTCTTACATCAACTTTTACACCTTGCATAAATTTCACTCTCCACATTTATCCTACTCATTGTTATATAATCCTCATAGTTGTAAGTTAATTTTAAATTTTTAAAACCCAATTCACCCTCCTCTTGGGTTGCATAGCTGGGCAACAAACAATCATATGCACTCCACTTGCCTTCCATTTTTAGCTGAACTCTCTTTCGATTAGATAATGCAGGCCTCAATAGGGTCCTTAAACCTATTTCTACAAAATACTTATGAACTAATTGATCAATATCATCAATTCAAAAATAAGTTTGATTATCATTGGGATGTTTAATAGCCTGAAAAATGTTAAAGATAACTTATTCATCTTAGACTCTAAGAATCAATTTCTCTTGTTGAACATCAATTAAATCTCTTCCAGTAGCTAAAAGGGTCTCCCTAAGATAAGGGGTACCTCAATATCTTCCCATGTCAGAAACAATGAAATCAATAGGAAAAATAAACTTGTTTACCTTTATCAGTACATCCTCCACTATATCTCTTGGATACTTAATAGATCTATTAACTAGTTGAAGAGTGATAGTGGTTGCTATGGTTCTCCTAATCCCAGCTTCCTAAAATAGAAAAAAGTATGAGATTAATACTTGCTTCTAAATCACATAAAACTTATCAAAACTACAACACCAATAATGCAAGGAATAATGAAACTCCCTAGATCATTTAATTTCTATGGTAATTTCTTTTGAAGTATTGCTGAGCATTCTTCATTCAAATTCACTATCTCATATTCCTTCAGTTTCTTTTGTTGGCAAGAATTTCTTTAAGAAACTTGACATATCTAGGGATTTGAGTAATAGCATCCACAAAAGGAATATTAATATGTAAGTTCTTTAAAATATTGAAAAAATTAGAAAACTACTTATCTGAATGCTGTATCTATCTCTCAGGGAATGATAGTGGCAGCACATAAGGCTTCACATTCGATCAATAAATTTTATACTTGAGGGCCATCAATCTGCTGGCTGTTTAGGAGACTGATGGACTTGGGTTGGCTGATTTGTGCTATTAACCAGCTCCTTATTGTTATTTTCTCCTCCATCTCTTCTCTTTGATATGGCTCCTCCAGCTCTTTACCACTTCTCAACATAATTGCATTGAGTTGCTCACTCGGATTGATCTTCGTATTGCTAGGCAAGGAACCTTATGGTCTCCTGAAGATCATCTTCGTCATTTGACCTACTTGCATCTCCAAGTTTTGGAATTGATGCTGCTTAGTCCTATTAAACTTTGTCTCCAAATTTTGAATGGTGGGTTTTTGGTCCTGTCTAAGTCTAATTTTCAGATTTAGCATAGCTGCTTCTTGGTTCTGTATGAATTTAACCATCAAGTCCTCCATGTCAAGCTTCTTCTCAAGTATTTGGAATCTTGAGGGTGGTTGCTGTGCTATATTTTATTGCTCCACGAGAAGTTTGGATGCTACCTCCATGCTTGATTGTAGGTGTTGGAGTAAGGATTGTTTAGCTGTGGCCTAAAAAAATTATCAAGATAGCTAATTCTGAGGCTTTAGCAAATGGATTACCTATCTAGCAGTCACTTGTATCGTGTCCTCTCCATACAGCTCACAAATAATGCTCTATATATGCATAGCTACTCCCTTTATGTTGTTGAGTTCAGCTTGAAGAGCTGCAATCTCAGCTGATAAGGTTGAGAAGCTGTCTACTCCATGCACAGCTATTGGTTTTCTCGGCATCATGCCTTCTGTTGTCACTGATAACTATTTGATGCCATCTTATCAATCAGATCAAAGGCTTGTCTTTGATTTTTTGATTAATGGTACCTCCTGTAGCAGTATCAATCATAAAATGATTAGTAGGAGATAAACCATTGTAAAAACTTTATACCTGAAGCCAAACGGATAATTGATGATGTGGACATCTCCTTAGCAGCTCTTTAAAATTCTCTCAAGCCTCATACAGTGATTCCATCTCCATCTGTACAAAAGAAGTGATATTGGGATATATATTTACAATCTTGGAAGGTGGAAAGTACTTAGCCAAGAATTTCTGAGCTAAAGCATACCATGTGATGATAGAATCTACAGAAAGAGAATGAAGCCAACTCTTAGCCTTGTCACATAAAGAAAAAAAAATAATCTCAATTTAATAGCATCATCCGACATTCTATTAATTTTAAAAGTATCATAGAGTTCAAAAAAATTTGAAATATAGATATTCGGATCATCTTGAACATATCTGCTAATTTAAAAGTATCACAGAGTTCAAAAAAATTTGAAATATGGACATTCGGATCATTCTGAATATGTCTGCTAACTCAAACATCGTCTAAATCATCTGGATCATCGTCGGCTTTATCTCGAAATTGTTTGCTCACATGGGCGATCTTCTAATGCTTGAAGCTGCATCAGCTATCGATAGTGTGATATAATTATTCAATGAATGATGTACTATTGGATAGCCTCTTGCCATTCCTCAGCCACCGTATCTAATCTTGGATCTTCAGTTGTCATGTTCCTTTCTTGAGTGTGATTTAATCTATGGATTATCCTCTCTAGTTTTGGATCAAATAGCGTCAAGTCACTATGTCCAGCATGGGTCATGCACTGAACACACCTACAAATAAAACAAAAATCAAAATCAAAAATAAAATTCATAAGTAAAATAAGGATCATAATTTTAATATTGTTTTAGACACAATTCTTGACAATGGTGCCAAAAACTTAATGTGTACAAATCTATCGCTATGACAAATGTACCAATCGATCAAATAGTAAAAGTGTGTGAGTAGAGTATCATCCCATGAGGATTGAAAAATAAGTACTGAAAAATACTTTTTTAAACTTTATTTAAAAAATTAATTTATAAAAAAATAAAGTAAATGAAAAAATAATTAATTAATTAACAAATTGCAAGAGAACAAAAAGGATGTGATTGTTAAGGTTGAAATCAAGAGTAGATAAATACTAAGGCAATCAGTTTACCAACTCAATCAATACAATATTCAAGTAATCATGCAAACTAGATCAATTTTTGTTTCACGTGATGGTGGAGTTTCTTAGGATATTCACTATCCTTTGATCCAAGCATAGTAAAACTATCACTAATTAACTACCTTTGATCCAGATATAATTTAAATAAGCAATGATGCATTAGTTTCTGTGAAACCCTCTAATTAAAACACACTGCATCTAAAGCGTATTAAAATTATCGCATGCATAGAAACCTTAATCCGATTCAAATACAAGGTATACAAATTAAGAAGCATTGACATAGAAGTTCTTGGTCCGCATCATCTATGCCCGTCAGATCAATTAGAAGATGGCCAATAATCTAAAAGTATGAAAAATAAATTTGCATACTCTTCATGAACAAAAATTAAATCTAAAATCCAATCATACTAAATATTGTATCAAAAGAGTGGCTACACCTTAGCCTTAGCAAAAAAAAAATTAGTTCATGATAAAAAGAATAAAAATAGCAAATAAAATAAAAACTATAATCTCAGAATATGCTGCACATTGTTGAATCTGCCTCAATTCCTACTTTTGGCATGAAGATGATTGGTAGAAGATGGCTGATTATGAAAAGAAGGAGAAAAGAGAAGAGAACGAGAGGCTTTTTTCTTTATTTTTGGTCTCTGTTACTTCTGTTTGCTAAGTCTCAGGTCATCCCCTCTTATAGGCTGTAAATTTTTCGCATCTTGATAGGCCATGGAGTCCAAAAACACCTTAAATTAGTGTTCCAAGTGACTGTATCAAGTGAAATCAAGTTCTGACCATCGAATTGAATTTAAATGCCTCAGATTATGCTTGATCAATTCCTATTCTCAATCGAAAAGGATGTAGACCGTCAGATCAATCTCCAGATGGGATTTAGGCCATCGATCGGTGCATCCGATGAAGTTCTCCGCTTAGTTCTCAGTCGCAGCCAACCAGCACCATTGGATCAACCCCAAAACTTGATCTGGACCATCCGTTAGCGCAAAAGAGCTTCCGCCTCCTGTGTGCTACATGAAGACCGACGAAACTGTTTGGTGGATCGCGACAAAAGATTTGTGGACTGGCCAATCGGTCCATCATGCACCAAAGGCTTTAAAATAGATTTTTTAAGTAATTTTTGCTTGATTTTGGTTTCGACTTTTGCATTGATTTCTCTTCTTTTTATTTCTTTTCTGGAATGCAAAATACGCCCACATCAGAGTACAATTTTCAGCAACATAAATCAAAAATGAATCAAAACTTAATAAATAAGGATAAAAATATAATATAAAAATAAGCATATCATAGGGCTTGATTCCTCCTTTCTGATATCCCATTATGTTATGGTATCTTGGAGGAGTCCATTGAGAGAGAATATCATTCTCTTCTAGATATATCAAAAATTTATTGAAAAAGTATTCACCTCCTTAGTCTGATCAAAGAATTTTAATACTTTTCTCAGATTATTTTTTTGCTTCATTATGAAATTATTTGAATATTTCAAATGATTCAAACTTATGCTTCATAAGATAGATGAACCCATACCTAGATAGGTTGTCAGTGAAAGTAATAAAGTAATTACACCCTTCTCTAGCACTTGTGTTTGTGGGTCCACACACATTAATATGTACTAGACTCAGAATATCACTGGCTCATTCATCCTTTCCAGTAAAGGATGACTTGGTCATCTTACTAAGAAGATAAGACTTATAGGTTGGCAATGTTTCACAATCATTGATGTTGAGGATTTTCTCTTTGATTAATCTATTTATCCTGTTCTTGTTAATATGATCGAACTGATAATGCCAAAGATAGGTATCAGTGATATTATCTAATTTAGGATATTTGTTTAATGTGTATATTATACTAACAAACTGTGATAAAATATAAAGATTATTTTTTAATTATCCATACATAACTGTAACATCATTCACAATGGTATCACAAAAAAATTTTTATTGAAAAAATATAATCATTTTTGACCAAAAGGTCTATAGAGATTACATTTAATAAGAATGATGGACAATAGTAATAATTACTTAGAATGATAATATTTGAATTAAAAATAAGCTCGATAATTTTTAAAGCTAGGACTAAAACATGACTTCCATCTCTAACATTCAGGAATCTTTTATCATCTTCAAACTTTCTACTGACCTGAAGTTCCTGCAATAAATTGTGAATGTTAATTAAACTTTCAGTATCCAATACCCAAATAGTAGTATCATAAATAGAAAAATTACAAGGTGTTATCATATAAGTACTTTGACCAGCAACCATTTGCTCATTCCTCTTGCTAGGCCTGTTGGGGTCAAGAGAAGTAAGATATTGAGGATAATTCCTCTTTCATTGCCTAGCTTCTTACAAAAGAAGCATTCTGCCTGATCTTGATTTGATTGGGCTTAGAAGCCCCAGCACGATTCTTCTTCTACACCTTCTTCTTTCCTTTCTTAATGGACTAACGTCCTGCTGAGGACCCACCTACCATATTAACCAACTCCTTATGGAGCCGATTGTCCTTCTCGAAAGTCTGCAGTAATCCTAGCAAATCATGGTAGTTTATTGTAGGCTTAGTCATTCTATAATGACTTAAGAAGGAGAGGTAAGACTTGGGGAGCAAATTCAAAATAGCATCCTTGGCTAACTGTTCATACAATGAAAAGTCAAATTTGCTAAGGTGCTCGATCTACTCGATCATGTATAATACATAATTCATGATAGAAGCACCCTCTCGCATCTAGGCATTAAAGATAGCACAGAAGATTTTGTGTCTCTCAACATCATCAGGGGTGCTGAAAGACTCGTTCAACACTTAAAGTATTTTTTCTGACTATGTATCCTCAAACTTACAACTAAACTCTTCATTCATAGTAGTCCTGATGATACGACACACCATCATTTGATCATTGAGCCACTTCTGATAAGTATCTCTGACTGAACCACGTGCATTGACAGTGAGTTCCTTAGGTGCAGGATCTATAAGCACATACAGAATCCTTTCATGCTCTAGAATAATCTTAAGCTTTCGATACCAACTATCAAAATTTAGTCCCATAAGCTTGTCACTGTCCAACGGTGAGTGAAGCGACAAAATACTAGCCATTACTGAAAAGAAAAAAAAAATAAGGCCTATTAGTATCTGAATTATTTAATCTTAAAAATTTAAACTTTAGTCTAAAAGTTTCTTTCACTATTTTATACGAATTGGTAGCCTCTACCTCCAATTCGAAGAATTACCTTAATCTTTTAGCAGGTACTAGAATCTACATAGACTGCATACAGACCCGAGGAAAACTCTGGCCAACCCATATGCATCTATGGGTAGGTTCTTAACCAAATATTTTTTCAAATAATTTTTAGTAATAAGTTTGCCCTAGGCACCTCTTCAATAGGTGCAAGACGCCTCCACTGAAAGTCCTGATTAGGTCTAACCATTAATATGAACTTACTCAATGGATCTAACTAATGAATGATCAAGTCCGAGAAAAGCTCTGGCCAAACCAACCATTCATCAGATAGTCACAATAGAGTCATCATATAATGGAAGATAATTTCAATATCTAGATGAATACTGGGCGTAAGATGTATCCAATGTTTATCTAGACTATTGGATCCATTACCATCCACCTTAATGAGAGGCTATGAAGTTATTATCCCAATAATAATTTTATTTTAAGGATCTAATAATTTAAAAGATTTAATTAAATATTTTAAAAATAAGAGAAGAATTAAAATAGTAATAAAAAATCCTCCTATTGACTTCACCAAATCTTTAAAGAGGATTAGAGATAAGCTGGTCTAGAGATACCTAAATCAGTCAAATTGATTAACCTTAATGGCATGGGTGAACTCAAATTACTAAGTGATCTAATCAAAATCAGATCGATCATATTGGCTAGGTAAGTGAAGATCAGTAGGAGGATCCTTATTTCTTTCCTTAGACACCAACATAATTGATCAGGAAAGAAAATAGTTTCAATTAAAAACCTCTTTCAACCACATATCTTAGACATCAATTGGTTCATCAATTTTGATTTGATCAGCCAAATGACTCAGACTTGATCATTGAGCCATAATCAGATCCATTTGGTAAATCAAAATCATGGACTTGATCAACTATAACTTTTGAGTTTGATCTAAAAAAATTCTGATCTAATCTAATTCAACTATTGATTAATTTAATAATTTTTTTAATTTAGTCTATTACCTATTTGATTTTTATCCTAGGTCAAACCTAGTCAAATGATCGGATTCGAGCTAACCCATAACCCATGATTTATGCATTGAATTTAGATTTTCAATTCTCAATTTTAGATCTATTAATTTTAAATCTTAATTCTTAATTAAGTGTATTATGAACATGGGTTTGGATTAATTACTAAAATAATTTCAAATGTAAACTACTTTACATAAATTTTATGCAAAAATATTCTATCCTTTAAATTGAGAGTGAGTCGACTCAACTCTGAGATATAGTCGACTCAACTATGATGAACAGAAATTATTTTCTCAGCCTGCACAACTGAGTCGGCTTATCTGAGAATTGAGTCAACTCATCAGAATCTTGAGTTGAGTCAAATCAAAATTGAGTAGACTCAGCAGGCGTGCCCACAATAATTGAAAAGTTTCAGTTATGATATTTTTGCATAAATGATAATAAAATCAATTATAAATCTATTTTAGATCTAATCTAATTTATTTATGATTTTATATTTTATTTACAATAATTAGAATAATTTATAAAAAAAAATTCATTATTCTTCTTTTTCTTTATGAGATGTGATCACAACGGTATCCCTATACGCCACAAGAGAACCCATCGATTAGATAAGAGAGGACTTTAATTTCTACTTGCTTTTATGACTGGACGGCCATGGTGATTAACTCATTTTGAGTACTGGGCAACTAAGACATCTAATCTAACATATCACATATGGAAAAGATAAAATTTCAGATCTAAGTAGGCATGTTTATGTTAAAAGCAACCTAGCTTTGGTACCACTGAAGGAAAACGTAGGTAGTTTCATGTATATAATTTTCAAATTTTTTTTGAAATTTAAAGTAGTGAAAGATATTTAGATTAAATATTTTAATTAATCATGTATTAGATTTGATCTAAAACCACCTATGCAAGGATCTTATGACATAAACATGTATGCATAATTTGAAATCTAATCATAGATCATATCTACTGAGATCAAATCTCAATACCTGAGCGCAGGTCGATATTCACCATAGCTTATTTTTATGAATTTATTGATTCTTTATATTGCATAGTAGCTACACAGATGTCCGGCCTCTACAAGTATCTACATGAGGCTTTTGATCCAATCAAAGGTTCGACGAACTCACTAGGATGCGAGCTTTCTCGCAGAGTTTCCTCTTGATGGCTGATCGAACTCCTTCCTTCGATCTCTCAGACTCTTTTAGGAGGTGAAGAAGAATGTATGGGAGGAGATTAGGTGGAGGAAGAAGGCTTATGGAGAAGAAATTATTTCTCTCTTTTCCAAAATCCCTACGAAGAAATCCTAGACCGAACCTTAGGGAACCCTCCGCTAAGAACTCACACGTCCACTTTTTCTTCAATGAGAAACTCCTTCTTAGATCTCTCACACATGCCCAAATGTAGCCCCTTTAAATTTTTGGCGTCCAACAAAATAGATAAGGATGAGGTGTGGTTAGATTCAAAATCAAACACATTCAAACTTGAATTCAAAATTCAAGTTGAATTTTAAATCCAAATTTAAACTATGCTTATCCCAACTACTTGGCATTGAGAAAGGGGTGAGAAACCATTTTGGATGCGAAGAAACTTCATGCAAAAAATCTAAATTTGCATGAGAACAACTCGTGGGAAAAGGTGGTTGGCGCAAGGGAAGAAGTTCAATCTAATTACTTTAGGTTTTAGTTATTTGGTTCCAACCAAATTTTATTTAGTTAGAAACAAATAGATAAAAATAAACCTAATCAAATCAGGCATCTAATCTCTTTAAATAAATCTTAATTCAGTTAGGAATAAATTGAATTCAAGTCCTAATCAAATCAGAAATGAATCTCTCTAAATGATTAGATCATCTTATAACCTAATGGAGTCAAATCTAATCAAATTCAATTTAATTAAACTTGATTCAAACTTCATTACTCAGTCAATTGAGCCAATCAGCAATCTAAATGCTAATTAATCCTCCTATAATTCCAATAATTATTTTATCATAACTTTTGCATAAGGTTAATCATCAATTATATTGACGATTATATCCTTGAATGATTCATAATCGTTGATCAGCTATCTGATCAGATATAAATCTTTTTTATATGTGACCCCATAGGTTCGAACACTAAGCCCGGTAGCATAGAAATAAATTTTTATACTAATCAAAGTAACCATCTAGTAATGATATCCGACATCCGGATAGATTAAATTGATGATTACCGTATAATTTATTCCTTTATCCCTCAATGCTCAGGATGACTTCAGAGTTAAACTATCAACTCTTAATCAGTACATCCGTATTATGTCTCAACCTTATAAATCCTGTAACTTCTCATACGGATTACCCGATCAAGATTTTACTTAATTGAAACAAGTCAAAGCATTATCTCTCAAATCTAGAACAGTCAATCCCATCTTGACTCACACACAGATTTCGTAAGTATTTGACTGTACTCAAAAATCTTCTATCACTATATTAGAAATACAGATAGTCTAGCACCAAAGCACAGTAAGTTGCTTGCAAGTCACCGTGGTGATCTTAGATCGGAGGAGCACTTATACCCATATCCTTCATGAGCTACTCTTGACAGCAAAGTATTCCATAGTTGGATCAAGTTTCATACAAATATACTTCTATATTTCATCTGCATGTCATACCAGTGTCTCCGTACTCTTTGGTTATGAGAACAACTAGCCCATATGACACACAATGATCTATATTTGATAAATATTATCATCTTTGTTAATAACGTATCATTTGATCGTGAACAAGTTTAAGAACTATTCGATAAATCCTTCTTTATCGATTAAAAATAGTTCTAAAGACTTCATCACAATATAAGAGTTCTGAAAAAAAAATACATAAATTATGATGAACTACCAAATAATTTTTATTAATTTATAATTTATATATAATTTATATACAAAGAGCACAATTGTCTACAGATAAACAATTGACTTTAAGACATAATTCTCAATAGTGGTGTCACCATAATTCATGATAGTAATCTGAATTCTATGGAACAAAGATGCTTCAATCAAAGTTCTAGGATATTTGTACTTCCTACTAACAGAATTTGAATTCATGTTCACCAGAATTTAATTATCCTAATGAGATTAGGATTCTTGTTAATTAAGAATTGGAAGTTAACTAAAATTCATAATCCTAATTAGATTAGGATTCTTAAGTAGAGTTGTAAGTAAACTAGAATTTCACAATCCTAATTGCATTAGATTATTATTAGATAAGAACTCTAAGTTCACTAGATTTTCACAAACCTAATTAGATTAGGAGTTGAATTCTAGTTGACTTAAGATAAGAGTAGAATTCTAGTTGATTAAAAGTGAAATTCAAGTTGACTTAAGTCAAATGTTGACATATGGGTGGCTCATAATTGACTAATGTAAAAAAATACTAGATTTTTCATTCCTAATTATATTAAAAAGTAAGTAAAAACTAAAATTTCTTATCTAATTGAAATTGGGTCAAGAGTTGAGCCCATATGGTAATTAAAATGAAATTAGGCTAAGAGTTAAACCCAAATCATAATCCAATGCTATTTGGCTTAAAAGTTGGACCCAAAAACACAAGTATACCCTAGATGGGTCTTACACCTATAAAATTAAAACATTATAATTCCTTTATGACATACATATGAATAATGTCATAATTATAATAACATAAGTCGTTTAATTTCATGCTTTATATAATGTTATGAATTGCATGATGAATGGTTATGGACTAAAAGGACCCATGTGATGAATGAATGAATGGATGAATGTATATGGATGGATATTATTTTATTTGAGAAAAGAGGATTTGCATACTCTTGCCTTCAGCTTTTGGTTGTATCTTTTTTCTTCCTCCTATGTACCTCTCCCAACTGTTGATTAGGATTTCATATGTAAAAGTAGTATAGAAATTTTATTTATAAGCAGAAAAAAAATATTTCTTCATATTTGTAAATAAAAAAAAAAAGATAGAGCATTCATCAAGCCTTCATGAAGATAAAGATCAGACTACCATATGGCTTAAGAGCAAAGGAGCATAAAGATGGACCATGAGATGGCTCAATATATGATGCACATAGGATGAGACCCGTAATCCACCTAAGCGGCTCAAGTGGATTATATTAGGAAAATATCTATAACCATCCAATTTAGAATATATGCTCTAATGATGGTGTAAATGTATATTATGCATGTGATAAAAATATATATTTGAATGTGCATGAGACCAAATAGGCCAAAGTCTCTAATAAAATCATATTAAGTCATAATGGTGAAGTGTTAAAAATACTACCTATGTCTTCCTTCATGCTAAGCTAATAGAGTATTATCAAAATCTATAGTGAGTTTATTGTACTATCTATAAGGCTTGCTATGGGGATTGATATGATATTGTCTTTAGTGCATGGGATGCTTATGATATTTGGATGATTGCCTTATTGTGCTATCCATAAGGACGGTATATATTTAAGTATGACTATATGAAAATGAAGGATACATCTTAACTAAAATGTTATAGTTATTATGCTATCCATAAGGCTATAAGTATTCGAGAAATAAAAGATATATTGAGAATTACATGAGATGCAATTGGTACGAGTTATTTATCCTTGAACTTATAAATGTTTGTTGTGCCATCCATAATACTCTTATTTTTAGTGGAGCTTGGGCCCCAATCTTTCGACGAACATGATGGTGACAAAAGAAGAAAAAGTCCTTTCCCGGCAAAACTTCCAACAAATCTT